>NC_059144.1:2100000-2260000 GCF_020740605.2 Lemur catta | reverse complement strand
GCGTCTTCTCAAACACAGCATCCCAGTTCACGTCGGCCAAGTAGGGCACACTCTGCACGTCACGGAGGCTGGACAGGCGGCTCTCGGGGTCCTTGGTCAGGAGCTGTAGTTGGAGGACAAACGTGGTTCCTTTAACTGGGCACCCTCCAAGGTCATCGGATACTCTGGAGGAGGGAGTCTCAGGACATTTAAGGAACCTCTGCTCTTCATGCACCATTAATGTCGCGCCCCATCTGGGTGGCTGTTGCTGGAAGCACCATCCACACTCATCTCCTTGCAGCCAGGGAGGCACTGAGGGCTCAGGCTTTTCTGCAAGGTCGTCCACAAACGGACTGTGGAGTGGGACCAGCGGTTCAGGCCCCGTGTTCCCTTCTGGGACTAGAGCCCTGCACGGGGCTGCCTGTCACTGATGTCTGCAAAGGTTTCTGGTTAAAAATGAAAAGAACTGGCCACGTCATCTTAGGACTTCCAACTTGGTAATGGGAGGTATCAAACTGTAATAAAATCTATCCCTGGACAGCTATGAGGTGACCTCTGTGACCTAACAGGGTGGACTCATTTGTAGACAAGGGGACAATTTTAACTTCTCCTCCAATTGAGTTTCCGCTAAAAAGGAGTGATTCAGTATAAAAACAGCCAAAGAATATTACCTGGCATCCAAACGGGGCCTCCAGCATTTCAAAACACTGTAGTTTATCAGGTGCCAGGAGTATGGGGCTAAAAATGAAAGGATAGAGGCCCGAGCCCTGGGACTGTCACTCAGCAGTCGTGTGACCCTGGGTGCGCTGCACACTCTGCACTGGCTGCCTCCTGCGAAAGCAGGAAGAACGGCAGCTCTTCCACTTCCAGCCTGGGAGCAGGACGGGCCCAGGGGGATTGGCAGGGCCTGGCACGTGCTAAGCAAGGGCGCAGGCAGCTTCCGCAGGTGGAGCTGGAAGTCAGAGCCCACGCCTAGTTCACTCCCAGCTGTTCCTGCAGAAATCTCCCAGCTACACCCAGTCAGTGGGCTGGAGTCCCACCACACCAGGGACACCTCGTGGGGATCACACTTGCTGCTGTGGAGGCCACTCTGTAGGGGCTGCCCCAAGACAGCGGGTGCCAGTCTGAACAGACTGCAATTCAATGCCATATGGGGGTCACTGCGTGGGGCAGCTGTTCTGAAAGCATGCTGATGCCCAGGCCTGCCCAGATTCTGAGTCACTGGGTGGGCTGGGAGGTGTGAATGTCAGCAGTATGTTAGGCTTCCAGATGATTCTAACAAGCACTCAGGGGTCTGGGGTGGTGCCTGGAAAGGTGCATTTCTACCAGGTTCCCACGTGGCACTCAGCCTGCCTGTCCTGGGCCCACACTCTGAGAACCACTGCTTTATTCTAATAGCAACAGTTCCTGTGAGAAGTCAGGAGATGCCCGATATCTCAAAGCTCAGAGGGTTAAAAGACCATTTGTAGCAAAGATTTTTAAAATTCATATGCATTAAGTATTTCTATTTATTGGGATCCTGCAGCCGAGTGACAAGAGCCGGGAGGCTTGCTGTCACAGGCTCGGTGGTCTGAGGCTTGCTGATCTGTGTGCACTCCCGAGACAGTCCTCATTCCACGGCAGCAGAGCTCAGCTGACTTACTACTTCCATCCCTGCTGTGCCAGTTGTTTTCTACCCCTCCTCTGCTGGTATGCCTGTGTCCACACCAGAGGACTGCAGCCCTTGGCGGCAGGCTGGTGGCTCCCACCCCTACCTTCTTCAGCAGGGCCACCATCCCCCGGCACCACGTGGACGAGTAGTGGACGCGCTCCACCTTGAACATGTTGAGGATCTCGTCGATGGGCGTGGCTGAGTGGATTTCATACGGCCTCTGCAACCAAAGGACAACAGCTAGAGTCAGAGAGAGGGCCACCAGGAAGCCACTATCCGTAGGAATTGAGATTGTGTAGTTACAAGGGGCGATTTATTCTTCCCCTTTAGGTAAGAGTGGGTGCTCCTCTTTCATGGCAGAGCAGGTGGTTCAGACCCATGTGCCCACAGGAACCAGGCCTGGGGCAGTGCAGGACCTGGCATGGGGTGCTGCTGCTATGGACACAGGAGGGTGGGTGACTCACCAAGGCCATATAGCCGGTAAGAGGCAGAGGCAGGATTCCCTCCCAGCAGCCTCACCCCAGAGTCCCTGGTCTGGTCACAGGATGGAGGGTTGACTCTTGCCACCTAACGGGCACCCAGGGACAACTCCAGCCACAGACCTCCCTGCTAGGCTGCTGGGGGGCCTCAGCCCCACTTTGTCTGGCTTGGCTGAACTGGCTCCTGGAGTGGGCCGGGCCGAGACGGCCGGTGTCTGGCTGTGGCTGGGCTGAGTGAGGAGGGGTCGCTGGGCTTCTCCTCCTGCTGTCCTCACCTGCCATCCCCTCCCCCAGTGAGGACACGGAAGCTCTACCCTCCCCAAGTTTGCGAACTTGGTAGAGTGTGAAGCCTCCTAACTGTTTTTTTCGGCATTGCCAGTGGCGATTTCTTGCTTCTAAGCACTTCTCAAGCTCAAAGCCTTTCTTTTTTTCTTTTTATTTATTTCAGCGTATTATGGAGGTACAAATGTTTAGGTTACACATATTGCCCTTGCCCCACCCGAGTCAGAGCTTCAAGCGTGTCCATCCCCCAGACGGTGCACACTGCACCGATTATGTGTGTACAAACCCATCCTCCCCTCCCCCCTCCCATCTGCCCGGCACACGATGAATGTTATTACTATACGTGCACTTCAGTGTTGATCAGTTAATACCAATTTGATGGTGAGTACATGCGGTGCTTATTTTTCAGTTCTTGGGATACTTCACTTCGTAGGATGGGTTCCAGCTCCACCCAGGACAATACAAGAGGTGTTTCTTGACTGTGACCCTGGGGAGGGGCTCAGAGAGTGTCTGAGCCTCAGCTCTCCCCTCCCTTCCCCACCCCACCTCCCACTGAAGGAACAGCTCTCTCGGAGCCCCCTCACCCTCCACCTGGCCACCTGGCTCTGTGGTCCGAGACGCTGTCAGGTTTGCAACACGGTCAAATGTCTTGGGACTAGAAAAGCAGCCGCAACTGCATTGGCCCTGGACATGCTGAGGAAGGAACTCATGATCAATCCATGTGATCTTGGCTGTCTAGTACGGAATTCCCTCGTTAATACTCAGCAGTAAAATTGTTGCTGTCTGTCTCCTCCACGAAACTGGGGCTCCCTGAAGGGGAGGATTTTATCATCTCTGTGTCCCTAGGCCCTGGGCAGCGTCTGCCACTGAGCAGGGTCCCAGAGCACGGTGACAATGGACGCATCAGTCCACCCACAGGTGTGGACTGGACAGTCACCGTGAGCCAGACACCGTGCTGGGACCCTGTGGCATTTAAGGCACTGGCTCCAACCTCATGGAACTTCAGTTCCCACAGGGCTGCTGCGGATAGAGGGTGCCAGTCCGAAGGGGCGAGAGGTCCTGAGCTCTGGGTGGGCTAGAGTCCCCAGGGTAAAGGAGCACCTTTCGCGTCAGCCACCCAGGCCCCCTGGAGAAGGCCTCTGCCCGCACTGTGTGCCTGAGCTGCCTCTGACGTGCCTCCCGGACAGCGGCCTTTCTCGGACCGGCCGCCTCCTCCCCTCCTCCCCTATCTGCTAATTACATGGGAAACTGTTCATTTCACCCTATGACACAGGGAACAAAACCAAAACCTCTGGGCTCTCTTGAAGGGCTAATGAACTTGATTCACTAACATTCTTTAAATATTTCTTCCAGCACTTTTTTCCTCTGGTGGGAAGGGGTGCGCTTCCAGGACTGAGCATTTAAACATTTCCACCTCAAGGTGCTGCCTGCTGCTGCATTTGCAGGACCCCTTTGCCCTCACCAGTAAGAAGGACCAACATTAGGAATGACTAAGACCCAACCGGAAGAGTGCTCCTTATGACACAAAACTCACAGAATCTGTATGAGCTGGTGACTATTGACACAGGAGACAAAACAGAGGCATGGCACCCTGGAACTGGGCACTGAGGGTAAAGGCCAGTGTGGCTCACCGAGGGGCACCTGTGACCACTCCCGTTACAGGTGGAATTGTGTCCCCCAAAATGCGTATGCTAAAGTCCTAACCCCCCAGGACCTGACTTGAGATGGGGTGTTCACAGACAGGATCAAACCGGCATGAGGTCATGGAAGGAGCCTAATCCAACCTGACTGGTGTCCCTGTGGCACGGGGAAGGCCTGTGCGAAGCGGGAGCTAAGGCACAGAGCGATGCACGCGCAGCGGAAAGGGCGTGAAGACACAGGAGGAAGGCCGGGTGCAGACCCCTCCCGCACAGGGTCAGGAGGAACCGACGCTGCCAACACCTTGGTCTCAGACTTCCGGCCTCCAGAACTGCGGGAGGACACATTTCTCTTGTTTGGCCACCAGTGTGTGGAACCACAGCCACCCTGGTCGTCCGCAGGCAGAGCCTGATTGGAGGCGTCTGACACCTGCTTTGCAGACCCCGCCGCTCCCGCACCGCATTCGCCACCTGCGAGGAGGCAGCACAGAGCCCGGGTGCAACGGGCGCTGGGCAGGAACCGACAGGGGCACCTGGCACACGTGGGGGAAGGGCGCGCTCTAGAATCTCCACGGGCGCGGGTGGCAGGAGACCCAGGGCTCGGGACCACCACCCGCAGACGGGCCGGGCCAAGAGCTCGGGTTCCGGACTCTTTAGGATGGCTGCTTCCCACCTTTTTGCCTTTTATAAAGTAATAAATGATGCCGCTCACCCTCGGCGCCCCTGCCCGTGGAACCCAGTTGCCGGAGCTGCGGAGACCCTGGGAGATGACGACCGTCACCTCCTCCCCCAGTCTGAAGGTCAGGAACGGAGGTTTGGGGATGGAAAGAGACTTCCCCGGCGTCCAGAGAGACCCGGGTTCTCATTCTCTGCTCTTTCTGCCAAGTCACCAGAGCCTGAGAACCCAAGCACCAACTAGAGAACCAGCCGGAAACGAATGTAACGACCTCTCTGATTTACATGTCGTTCCCTATTTCCCTCTTGGTAACCTCAAGGCACTCGTCAGTTCTGCTTTCCCCGCGGACTCCCAGATGCGCTCCGTGCTCTCTCTAATCTCTGCAGTTCCCTCCCTTCCCGAGGGAGCCAGACCACTCACAGCAACGATGATGGTCACAGCGGTAACTGTGGCTGCAGCACACTGGGCCGGATCAGGAGGGGCACTCAGAAACAGTCCGACGCGATGACTGCAACGAGCTCATAGCCTCAGGCTCCAGGCTCAGCCCCATCTGTCTGGGCGGTTGCAGAGAAACCCAGGTCCCTTGGCAACGTGACCGGCAGGTATTAAGATCAGTATCGCGCCTGCCGGTGGTGCAGGATTCTGCTGATGCTATGCTCACTCGCTGGCCCTAGGCTGGGTGGACGCAGAACAGCAGGTGGTGTCTGTGAGGTGACCACGGGTACTGCTGGTGAGAGTGACGGTAGCAGCAGGACACTGGACACACTCACCATGCAGGGCGGTGCATCTCGGTTCCAGGAAACTCAGTTTACCAAAAAATGCCAGTTTACCAAGAAATAGAGAGAAGACAGAGGAAAAGAATTGCCGCAGACCTGTTATTTTAACCGTTAAAGCTGAGCTGGGCCTTGGAGACTACCTAAGCCAATGTTTTTTCCCCAAATCTTTTTACTTAAAATCCCAAACACGGAGCAGATGAAAGTGAAGAACCATTCCGCAGGCAATTTAAACCTCTAAGGCTTGAAGAAATATTTTTCCCCCTCTGGACCCGTCGAGTCATTTCTGCAGGGCTCTGAAGTCCAGAAACACAGCCTGAAACCACTGAACCTTCGAGAAGGTCCTACCCCCCTTGAATGGAGGCCAAGGACTCTGTTATCTGCGGGGCTCTGACTCCTGGCACAGTCTCTGTCTGCTTTACTAAGGGACAGAAAGTCAGCACTCACCCCAAGGACCACGCCCCCGTCTTTGCTAGGCTGACACACCCTCCACTTCTCTTTCTCCAGGCAGGGCCCCCACCTGCGCACCCCCGGTGGTTCTCAGCGCTGCCCTCCAACCAGGAGCCCCGACACCTCCTTCTGCTCACTGGCCTCTCTCCACCCTCAACCTCTCTGCCCACACATCCCCAAAGAGAGGAGCTGCCTGGGTCAAAGGCCGGGACGTGGCTGGTGGGCCTGCAACGAGGGTCAAGTCCTCCGGGGACCAGAGAGTGGGCTTTCAGGGCCTCGCCCCTCGTCCATAATGAGACCCCCCGTGCAACGCAATGTGCCAACAGCCTTGCACGCGGGGTCTCACTCAGTGGCCTTTCTTACTCTACGGCAGTGGTCCTCAGCCAGGAACAATGTGTCCCCAGGGGGTACCTGGCAGTGTTTGGAGACACGTTTGGTTGTCATAACCGGGTGGGGGTTTCTGCTGGGCATTGGTGGGTCGAGGCCAGCAATGCTGCTGGACACCCCACCAGGCAGAGGGTCATCCCACACCACCAAGAGTCACCTGGCCCCAAGTGTCCGCAGCCCGGTGCTATGGGCCTGAGTGACTATTCCCACCAGACAGGCTCACCATAGATCATTCAGAGACTGTGCCTCAAAGCCAGGATGCGAACCCAGACATACGTCATGCCACAGATCATACATCCACTGTGCTGCCACGCCCCTGCTTAAACACCGTCCACAGAGAATAGCCAAATGCCCCAGCTGGCCTCCGGGTCCTTTACAGACTGTCCCCTGACTACCCTCTGACAGGTGGTCGGGCCAAACTATCTATAGAAGCGGGCTCAGCCCCCCTTCCTCCTCGCTGCTCACACCATTCCCTCCAGACACGCGTCTCTATGACCCAGCAGAAATGCCTCCTCCCTCAGAAGCTCTCCCCTGCTCCCCTACACCTAAGCCACCAGAACGCCACCTGCATCTACCTGTCGTGTGGCATCATCGCGCTCTGCATGCCTCCCGTGTGCCCCTGTGTCCTGGCCGCACTTTCTCACTTAGTCCCGTGGTGACCGCAGCTGGGCTAACGCTCCTTCTACGAACGAGGAAGTCAGTGCTCGGACAATGCAGCGATTTAGCCCAAATCACAGCACCGAGAAGCACGGGGAGTGGGGACCCATCTCTGCTCGCAGAGCCCGCGAGCCTTTCTCACTGGCAGCAGCAGGAGCCGAGCCGGCCTCTGCCCTCGCGGCCAGTCTTGGTGACTAGAGGTGCTGACTTGGGAAGGACGCAGGCTTGCTCGCCGGCCCTCCCCCAGGCAGGGGTCCCAGGGCAGGGGAAGGAAGCTGACCGTTCGTCATCAGTCATGTACTGGGTGATTTACATCATTGGAATCATTTAATTCTCAAAGCAACCCTGTTGGGTAAATAGAATTACTAATTGTTTTTTGTTAATGCAAAAGGATCCTGAGCACTGAGTCTATTTAAAAGCCTCACTTAAGATCCCAGATGGGGCACCTGTGGAGTCAGCGTTTGAGCCTGTGACAGTCCTCTAAGATTCTTTTTGTCTGTTATGAGGAGGCAGCTTTTGGTTGAATAAGGGGAGAAAATTTCAGCCATTAGAGCTGTCCAAAATTGAAACAGATTCTTTCTGGCAGCAAGGAGCTCCCTGGATCCTGAGGGTAGCCAACGAACAGGTGGGTGATCACCTGTCAGCCTTCCAGGTGGGGTGGGACAATGGCTGGGTGGAGGTGGAGGCTGGGTGTCTCTTCTCTGTGGGAGTTGTCCTCATGGCTGTCCCCGTAGTGTTCTCGTTGGAGGGTGTGGTCCGAGTGCCAGGGAGGCTGGGGCACCGGGCTCTAAAGGGGATGCTGGTGGGCAGCACCTGCTTGGGCCCTTTTCTTTCTCGCGGCAGGGCTGTGGGGGAAGAGCTCAGATTCCGGGCTGGGATCAGAGAGAAGCTGGAGCCTGTTCACGTCCCTTGTCCAGGCTGCAGGCTGCATCCAAACTCACAGGGTCTCAGGCCTGCCAGTGACACCAACTCGGTCCCCCTGCTCTTCCTGCAGAGCACCTGGCTCCTCATGGGGACAAATGGCTGTTCTCCAGGCCGCGTCTAGAGTACTCCTGGGTCTCTGGCCAACAAACCATATTAATACCTTCAACTTCCCACCACCCATCTCTTCAAAAGCTTCCCGACTCTCAGATCCTAGAACACAGCCTGGGAAACCCCCATTAGGACTTTCTCTCATCTTGTGGAAGGAAGGAGCCCCCTGGACGCTGCCAGGGGTGCTGTCACCGGTGTGACTGAGGAATTGCAAGCAGGAAGGATGAGGCCTAAATTTACATAGTCCATGGATAAGTGTGAGTGTTCTTCAGTATAGCTTTTGACTACATCATTTGTTTCTACTGTGAAAAGCAGAGAATAAACTATGTGTATCAACCTGTTACCCTTTGGGTCAAAGATTAAGCCAGGAAACAATATCCGGGAGAAAGATTTACAGGTGTTCTCTCATTCCATCACGTTGTGCCCACGCCCAAGACTCTGACCCCACTATTCACCTCTCCCCGTTCTGTTGAAAGTGGCATCGGGGCCTTTAAGCAGAAAACTCAGAAGAATTAAAAGTGAAACGGGTTATCTGTGGTGCGGCAGGGCCCGCTCCATCCTTGGGGCTCTTTGCCGAGCCGTCATCTGCGACTGCATGGACCGTGAGGAATGACAGCCAGTGCTCTCCCTGTTGGCGGGCGTCCAGTCACGCTAGGGCAGCTGCTCGCCGTGGTCATTCGCAGGAGTGAGCACGAAAGATGAACAGCCTCTGGCAGACGCCTGTGCGCTCCGGTTGGCACAGCGTCACGGCCCACATCGCCCTTCCTGAGCATGTGCCAAACCCACCCACCAGAAACAAGCAAACCTGTGGGACATTCATTCTCTGTATTCAGTGTCTATGAAAGCGAACAAGTTCAGATGTTCTTTGCATTCTAAAAACACCACATATAATAATTATGTTTATGATGAATTCAGGAGAAATTATCAAGATCAAGAGCAGAAAATAGTTGCTTGAACTACGGGGTAACAAATCATACCTATTTGCACTCACATAGTGTTTACGATTTACAACTGCTCTCATCTTTCGTTCATTCATTCATTCATTCAACACCCATAATCCCTGTGCCTGGGGACCCCACACGCAATAAGACCCCCGCAATGAATAAAGCACTGTGGGCCCTTACAGCACCTTCTTTGGGCGTGAATATGCATGTATGCAAATGACCATGAAACAACAGCGCAATTGCAGCCAGTGGGAGGAGCTTGCTTTCTGCCGGCTCTGTTAGGCACTGGAGCTATAAGGACATAAAGTTAACAGTGTCTTCCACAGTGCACTGCCCCAGCTGCGTGCCCTGCCCACTCCGCCCAGCCTGGCACAATTTGAGCCCCCGGTGCACGGTGCACGACCCCTCATGCTCACCGCGCAGGCACATGCCTTACCCAGCCCCGCAGGAGCTCGTAGGCTGTGACACCCAGGGACCACCAGTCGACTGGGTAAGAGTACCCAGGGCCTCCGTCCACGTACACCTGGAACACCTCCGGGGCTGCCAACGACAGGACAAAGAGAACATCATTGTGTGCCACAGCTTATGCAGCCACAACCCCTAAGAGAGGGTCACCAGGATACGAACCCAGCTTTTATGGACGGTGAGACCGGTACTTGTTCCACTGTGCCACGTGACTCCTGCCTTAGTGAGCCAGGAGCTGAGAACAAGTTGCTGGCATCACAGGGAGCACCCACGCGGCCCCCAGGGCAGAGGACAGACGGTGCCCGACGGGCGCGGTGGGAGGGGTCTCCTTCGGGACAGTGAGGGAAAGCCCCCTGGGGAGGAGGATTTGAACGAGCAGGAATCCCAGTCTGCTGCGAGAACGGGTGGGGTGCACTCAGAGCGAAGAGGAGGAACTGAGCCCCCAAGAGGTTGAGAACCTTGATAAACGCCACCCTGCTTGTGGCACCAATACCCAGGCCAGGCGTCCCAACAGCCAGGACGCTCAGAGCTCTTTGAGCCTGGTGCCTATCTCAGGGACGATTTCGTCTTAGCACAGGTGGAGTCTAACATGAAGTACCCAGAGGAGGAAAGTCCACAGAGGCAGAAGGCAGACTGGAGGCTGCCAGGGGCTGGGGCTGCGAGGGAGGGAACCCACGTGCTTATTCATGGCTTTCCTTTGGGGGTGAAGGCAACGTTCTGGAACCAGGTAGAAGTGTGGTTGCACAACACTGTGAATGTTCTAAATGCCACTGAATCATTCCCTTTGAAATGGTTAATTTTGTGTTACGTGAATTTTACCTTAGTAGAAAAAAATGTGAAGGATGGAGGCCTGAGGACGGTGGACCCGCGTTCTCCAGAGTCCTGCACTTGTCCTGGGGGCCCCGGCCCTGCCCGCTCTCTGAGGGACTGAGCGCTGGGTTGACCTCATGGCCTCGCCCCCACCTCACTAGGCCAGGAGTGCAGCGCAAGGTCCAGTTGTTCACATTGGCTTCCAGGAAAATTGTGTGAAATGTTGATTATTTTCTAGCAAATTAATCTGCAGGCATAATTCCATTTTACAGCTGTCAGAGCAGCCCAGATCTGTCTCGGGAGCCGCAACATGCTGTGATCATAAGCTGTCTCGATCCAATTTGCAAACTGTCATTCACTCAGCGTGAGGCGGGGAGGGCCGACCGGGCAGGAGAGGAGACACTCGGCTTGGGCTGCTGAGTCTGCAGCTCCACACGAGGATCCGCCCAGAGGCCACGTTCCCGCCACTCTCTAGCAACACTCTGCGGGGATCGCATTTCACTCTGCACTTGCACCCCGGGCTCTCCTTTCCTCTTCACAGCAGCCTCTGGGGGACATGGTGTCATACGACACAGTTACAGATGGGGGGGGGGTCCAGAGAGGGCCAGCTATGTGAAGGAGGTCACACAGCCAGGAAGTGCAACACTGTGACACACCTTACACATCAGCTGAATTCCTGTTTGAAATAAGGTTTGTATCAGTGTTGCTTTTAGTATAAAAACATACTCAGCGCCACACTGGGGCAAGACGCAACTAGGATTTGAGGAACTGTCCCCTACGGTTTTTGGCCCTCACGAAGGAACCGCCTTGGTATGTCGGGGACCAGGAAGACTGCCAGTGAAGTTGGGGTCACTTGCTGGTAACACGCCACTTACTTTGCCTCAGTTTTGTAGACTGTGACACAACCCCGTTTACATGCAGGGCTGTCAGTGAGGGAACACGCAGCAAGGGCTTTGCAGGCGGCGCTGCCACAGCAAGTGCCCGAACATTAGGCCTTGTTAGCAGGAGTCCAGTTGTCCCTCAACCTCCTCTTGCTCAGTCACATGTAGCCACCCCGCCATGCCCCTAGTCGTCCAAACCAGTAACCTGGGGACCGTCCTCAACTCCATCCTCCTCAGCCTCGTGAACTGTCATCTCTGAACCTCGTGGGTTTTGTATTTTCAGCATCTTTTTGTCTCCCCCTTCCTATCTGTCCTAGATCAACCCGACCCCAACGTGGGTGCTCACACTTGTGCATTAAGCGTCTGGTGGGCACGTTCACCGATTTCCTGGTATGTGCTGGGCGCTGAGCCAGGCTGTTCCCAATCCCACCTCCGGGCCCAGAGCTGAGCTTGAACCTATAGGGATTTCATTCCTTATGCCACAGACTGTGCGCCTGGCCTGCTTCCCTCTGTCCCAAGGGTTCTGGGAGACAAGTCACGCCGTGTTTGTCCACGGGCCCTACGGTGCGGGACACACCCACGACGGCAGGAGTGGCTGTGTGTGCAGAGGGTTCCCCATAAACCCTCGTCAGGCCGAGCAGCCCAGACCCCATTTGGAACTCAGGGGAGAAGCAGCAGCTGAGTGACTTGCTGCTCTCCTTGCTGTTGTGACCGATCAAGTGGCAAATGTCTGCAGTCCTAGAGAAGGTGACATTCCCTCCTCCCCCACCCACTTGGGGCTGACAGAACATAGACAACGTTTATGTCGCAGTCCCTATGCCACCACAGTGACAGCTTTGGTGGCTCAGAATTGCAGTGCTTGGACTTGTGAGACCCGCACAGGTTTGGAGCTGGAGCCGCACACCTCATGACGTCCTTTCACACGGGGGACGAGCAACAGCAGCCGCCATCTGTCAGGGGCTGTGTTAAGGATCTGACGCGTATTTCCTCTTTAATCCTCCCAGCCACATACAGAGATAAGTGCTATGACGACGCGCATTTTACAGATGAGGAAGCAGAGTCTTGAAGGGGTGTGGGGGGCTGAATCATGAAACCCCATCAAAGATTTGTCTAAGTCTTAAGCCCTGGTGCTGTGAATGGGGCCCTATTTGGAAATGGGTCTTGACAGATGTAATCAAGTTAAGAATCTCAAGATAAAATCATCCTGGATTTAGACTGGGTCCTAAACCCAGTGACTGATGTATTTATAAGAAAAAGGAGGAAGGTCTGAGGCAGAGGAGACGCCATGTGCAGACGCAGGCAGACCGCAGTGATGCAGCCACAAGCCAAGGAAGGCTGGGGGCTGCCAGAAGCCGGGAGAGGCAGGAAGGATCCTCTCTCACAGCCCTTCGAGGGAGTGTGGCCCCGCCGACACCTCGATATTGGACTTGAGCCTCCACAATTGTGAGAAAATGAACTTCTGTCATTTCAAGCCACCCAGTTTGCAGTAATTTGTTTTGCAGCCGCAAGACATGAACACAAGGGCTAAGGAACTCGCCCAGCCGGCACCACAGCGCTGGGATTGGCAGCTCAGTTTGCTGACCCCAAGGTCCTTTCTCCTATACCAGGTGATCGGTGCCCTCTGTCCTTCCCTCCCAGGGCCTGGTGCTCAGGCAAGTACACAGAAGGCACTTGATCAATGTGTGCCAATTGGCTCTCTCACCCCGATGCTGTAGGGCTAGGCCAGCTCCTTGGTGTCCGACTCAGAGGAAGAAACAGCTCACGGCGTCTCGGGATGTCAGCGTGGCAGAGGTGCGAGCTCCCTCAGGAGCCCTGTCATCCCCTCCTTGTTAGAGCCGGCCACCAGGCTCAAGGAGGAAGAGTGGCTTTCCTTGGCCACCCACGTACTGACTCTGGGGTTAAGACTGGAACTCTTGGTCCTGACTCCCAGGTCACAGTGATAGTCACCTGTCAGTCCTCGATAATTCTGCCGCCTGACAGCACTTCTACCCACCCTTCCTCTTTGTGGGCACACTGCCGGTGCGACGCCTGTGCTCTGCTCCACGTCCCCTGCGGTGGGCTCCCAACCCAGCCTCAGGTCCCAGCGCCTCTTTCTCCGATCTGTCCTCCTTGCTGAGGGGAGCATCGGCCTTCCCACGCTCAGGCTGTGGCATTCCCTGCTACAGACCTTCCCAGCGTGATGGCTGTTTCACACACTGCTCCTTGCAATGCACTGGCCCAGTGCCAGGCTGACAGGTGCAGGAGAAGAAAGGATTTGGAGATCCACCAGGCCTGAGGAGTGATGAGGCTAACCACTCTATTCTTCCCTCCAGGACTTCTCAGGGCCTTTTGTGTGCTAATGCCCTCCTGGGACTCTCCAAGGAGCCTGACTCGGCAGCAGGCATGGCTTGGAAATGTATTGACTTGATCCTGAAATCTTTTCTCTGTGTCGTTTTTGGTGGAATGCTACAGGGCACCAGGGCTGGGGACCCGTCTGCCTAGAGGGTGAGTCTGAATTCTGTGGCCCAGCACTCAGGCCCCTCCAGCACCTGCCGGGCGGCCTCCCAAGCTGCCCTGTGCCTCTGCACTTGCCCACGGCCACCCCTGGTCCCGCTTGCTCATGCTGCATCTGTTCTGCTCCTGACACGCTCTGTATCTGTCCCTCTCTCCTCATTCCCCAGGCTGTCTCACAAAAGATGCAGCTCCAGGTTACCTGCTCCAGGGACCTGCCGTGAGCCATTTACTCCTCAGAATCTCTCTCTGCTGTTATTGTTTCCTTACACACCCTCCTCTCCAGGCTAGATTCGGGGCTACCTCTCCACCCACACCCTCTCTTCCTCTCCTGCTGCGGTTTTGCTTATGTGTCTGCCTTTTCTCTCTAGACTCCAAGCACCTCGAGGGAAGGGACTGTCGTGTTCTCCTTGGTGCCTCATGCCTTGCCTAGTACCAAGAAGACCTGTAAGAAAAGTTTGTTGATTGACTAAATGAATGAATGATCATATTAATAATAAAAATAGCAAACATGCGTATGGCCCTTGCTATATATCAAGCACTGTTCTAAGCTGCTAATAAAAATAGCTAACCCTTAAGAAGAATCTGCTATGTGCCAAGTCTTGTGTTAAGAGCTTAACAGTATTAACTCATCTTCTGAGTTATGGAATCTGAGCCAGCCTCTCCCGATTCTCACCAAGGAAGAGCCCAGTTGCTCTGGGCCAACACTGCTGAGGCCAAGACGGATTCCTGTGGCTCAGTGTGATGAAGGCAGCCAGAAGGGGAGAGTCCTGGCTTGCTAGGGCAGCAAGTGACAAACTGAGCAGATAATCAGAGTAGGCTACGGAGATGTCCAGACAGGTTGTCCAGAGTTCAAGGTCTGGGTGCACCTGCTTGGGTTATGGTTGAATGAAATGCTGCAAGGCCTCCCAGAAAAAAAGAAAAAACTAAAACCTCTTCTAATCCCTGGTGGGGGAACTAACAGCCCAAGATTTATTTTGTCAGCTGTTGGAAATGCCACCTGTAGCCATCACCATCATGTACATAGCATTTGTGTGGGGCTTCATCGAGCACAAACATTCTGGCATATGTCACCCCTTCTGTCCTTGAAGCACGCGGGGCCACAGAGGAAGAGACTGCGGCCCACGGAGGCTAAGGGACACATTCAGGGCCATGAGACAGTGCGTGCAAGAGCCTAGACCAGAGCACCTTTCTCACGACTTCATCAGTAGAACTGCTCCATTATGATTATGAGCAGCATCCTTATTGGCAACACCAATAGCTACATCATTAATGCGGCCATTTACTGGGCATCAGCAATGCGCCAGCAGTTCTTCAGGATTCTCTACGAATGTCCTTCACTCCTGAGAAAAGCTAGCGTTGACGGATTACTGCCAGACGCCAGGCACTGTGCCGAGGGCCACCTGCACTGCATCGTTTCAAGGTGAGTGCTATTACGGCCTCCATTTCAGGAGAGGGGCTTGGGGAGAGTACGTGCCACGCCCAGGGGCACACGGCCACCGAGGCTCACAACCTTACTGCAGCCCAGGCCTGCTCCATTCTCCAGAGCCAACCGGAGTGACGATCAGAACCTGGCTCTGTCTCCTTTAAAGTCCACACAGTTTCCATCAAATTCTGCTATCTTTATGTATGTGCCGAAAATAAAAATCATACATCATAGTATATATACACACACATAAAATAAACTATGTTTTATATTCCAAAATCTCTCCGTGGTCAATGTGTTAAGTCTACTAATTTAATTGGAAACCAAATCAAGAGTGAAGATCCAGGAACTTCATGTTTGAGGAGATGAGGGTTTCAACATAACCCAAAAGAAAAAAAAAGTGGATTCACCATTAACATGCATATAAATGATAAATAAAAATGATTTAAAATCCCATGGAAACTGGCTCTTGAATCACATTCCCTGACGGTGCCTGTTTTCCTCCCTGCTGCCTGCCGAGGGCTGTCGCAGTGCCGGCTGCATGCTGCCGCTCTGGGGGTTCTCGTGGGCCTGTGAATCCGCTGGGTGGACACCAGGCACCACGGAACCCTCGCTGCCCCCAGCGTGGCCCAGTGGCGCAGCAAGATCAGCCCCGCCTCCCGCTAGCCATCTCTGCAGGCAGCTGAGCACTTCTGCCTATGCAGGTTTGAAACAGAAAGTGGGTTTTGATTCCAAAGAGCAACAGGGCATCACATAATTGGCCTTCCAGAAAGGCAAGAACATGGGGCATCACATGAGAGAGATTGCCTTTCTTTCCATCAGAAACGTAAATGTGCTTTTGGTGGGATTTGCCCCCTACACTAACCACACAGAGTTTACTTCCTTATTAGACTAAAAATATGAAAAACATACAATAACCCCCCAAGTTGTAATTATGAGCTTGCTGCTTTAGCTCCATGACTGTTGCTGAGGCTTCGATAGCTTCAGTGGAGCGTGAGATGCTATTCAGCATCCAGTCCAGGAGCTGGCAGGCGTCCAGGATTTGTTTCTACAGGTAAGGGCTCCCTTCTTGGCTGGGAACAGAGAATGCCCACATTTCAGCCTGGAGGGAACCTTCAGGGGAAATTCCTTCTTTCCCAAATTTCATAGATAAGGAAGCCAAGTCCTCGTGGAGGGGTTAAATGATGTCTGGCCAGCCGGGACTAGAACCCAGGTCTCCTGCTCACTGACGCTTTCTTCAAGGCAATACCTCGTCTCCAGCTTGCACATCCCTGCTGCACGACGGTCAGACCTGTGCACCTGGACATCTCTACCTAAAGGTCCCACGGGCACTACGCAGCCTGTCCAAATCCAACTCTTGCCTTTCAGATGGCCCCTTCTCCTGGGTTCTCAGTCGCAGCCAATGGTTTGCTCAGTTGCACAGTTAGAAACCTGGGAGGCATCTTGGACTGTATCCCTCTTTCAGCCTTTGTTTCTGATCATTCCATTGGTCCCCAAGACTCATCATTTTTCCTTTCCAGAAACTTCCTCTCTGTGCTCTACTCTGGCCCTTTTTCATCTCTGTCTGGTCTCGGGCCAGATCCCTTCCCCCACCTGCCTGCCTCCAGCCTGGTTTCTTTAACCCCACCTCCACCTGCCTTGTTGGACCTTCCTAGGTCAGCCTGATCGATGGAACGTCGACATGTAGAGGCGGCAACTGCCCAGCCTGTGGCTGAACCCCAGTGCCAACGCTTAGTGGCACAAGGGCTGGGGTGAGCCGCTTAGCCTTTTATTTGTGCCTCAGTTTCCTCATCCATAAAAGAAATAACAATAGCTGCTACATAATGTCACCGTGAAGAGAAAATGGAGTTGTGTGTATATTTTTATTGAGTATATAGTAAGTGCTCGATAAATGCACTCATATCATTGTGTTATTATTCACGTTTAAATCACTTGCTTAAAATCATTCCAAGTTTTCCTATTTACTGTAGAATAAAGTTCAAACTCCTTAGCATAAAAACTTCCTAAAAACTCACCCCAATTGCCCTCATAGCTTCATATTAAGCCACTGTCCTCATTGCACTCATGTAACAGCTTCAAATAGGACACACTCTATTTTTAATCTTCTATCACTTGCCTAGTAACCTTTACCCTGTTTTTCATACTCATGAACTCCTATTCATACTTCAAGACTCAGACCGAATTTCAGTCCTCCGTAGACTGTTCATCAAGTCCCTTGCTATTCCTGTTTCACTCTTTCATCCTGTCCTTGCCAAGCACATTGATCTACACTCTGAATTCTCACCAAACCCTTGCTCATTCCTCCCTTGCAGCACTGCTTTAGCATGCTGTATTTTATGAATAATTCATAGTATACATGCCCACCTTCCTCACTGGGTGGTGACTCTCTGCAGGCAGGGACTAAGCCAGCCTCAGGTCCTCAGGGATTAGCATGGGGCTGGTCTGGAAGTAGGTGCTCACAGTGGCAAAGAAGTTGAAGTCACAGAGTCCTGCCTTCACGTCTCAATAGTTACTCCACTGGTTATTTGTCATCGGGCAAGCATTTAACCTCTGGGTAAGTCTCATATTCTGTGGAGTAATAATAACTCCTACATCACATATGTGATAACATATGTGTTGTATTTAGTTCAGGGACAGACACAAAGCAAGTTCTCAACAGATGTGCGCTAGTTTTTACGAGATCAATTCATTATGGAACAGGCAATGACATGCACGCATGAGCGGAAGCCAAGGTCCGTGTTGTGCACGGCCCCCAGATGGTTCGAAAGCTCCGTCATAATCCTCCGGACAAGGCTGTGGGAAGCAGAGACGAGCAGCAAGCTCGTCCGGACTCTCTGGATCTCTTGGGGGTAATTTATATTTCCTTGGCTCTTGGCCAGATGAACCCCGGTGCCACATGCTTCGGTATTGTTTGAGATAACATGAAGCCACCGCATCAGTCTGATATTTTCTAGTTTTGAAGGGATGCCAGTAGCATTAATAGCAACGGAAAACTCATTTCACTACCGTATGTAAGAAACTGCTCGGCCCTTGGCCCTGTCAGGATTTCATAGGCCTGCACCGGAAGAGGGAGAGCAGAGGAAGTTTATCTGGCTACTGAGCAAACAGGGAAGCTCTGATGAGAGCAGAAACAGATCACGGGGCAGTACCAGAAACCTGCTTCATGCTCAATGTGTAAGATTCGACTAGTAAATTTTTTTTAAAAAGACTTTGCTCAGGTCACACTAGTTTTCATTTGGTTCTTTCTATGGGCCAAGCTCCGTTTTGCCTCAGGGCCTTGGCAATTGCAGTTCCATCTCCCAGCAATGCTTTTCCTTCCCTTTTTGCTGAGCAATGCCTACTCATCCTTTAGGACCCAGGTGGAAAGTTAATTTGAACCCTCCAATCTAATTCATCTGCCCCATCGTTATCTCTCTTTCCCGTCATGATTCTTATAAATATTTCAAACAATTCTGCTCTATTTAAAATGTAGGAATTGGAGTGTCACACCTAGTCTAGCAATAAGAAAAAGCTAGACAATCTATAAAATCGTAACTTTTCTTGAATCTGACTAGCTTGAAATCTAAAGAAAGCCAGGGGCTTTCAAGAATAGATAGGGCTGTGAATATTGGCTTACCTTGGGAATGAAATGGGGAAAAAATAGGGCTGCTATAAAAGATGGTAACATTTTAGCTAAAATTTGGAATCCCTCAAGAGAATGATACTATATAAATGAACTTTTCTAACAGCATCAGATGCTATTTGGAAGTTCATCCAGGGTTTCCCACAGTGACTGTGTAAAATGCACTGATTCTAACTCTGTCCGCTAGTTAGAATGTCATTCTTCATGAAAACTTTCAAAAGTCTCTACTAAAAATAGAAAAAAATTAGCCAGGCAACTAAAAATAGAAAAAATTAGCCAGGCGTGGTGCCTGTAGTCCCAGCTACCAGGGAGGCTGAGGCAGGAGGATCACTTGAGCCCAGGAGTTTGAGGTTGCTGTGAGCTAGGGTGATGCCACGGCACTCACTCTAGCCCGGGCAACAAAGTGAGACTCTGTCTCAAAAAACAAAGTCAGATTCAAAAGGCTATATCCAACAGACATGGTGGGAGGGGCAAGATGGCGGATGAGAAAAACCACCAGCCAGAGTCTCTGCAAGAAAGACAGATTTTAGAAGAAAGTGAAAAAAAATAAACAGGCAGACAAACATAGATCAGACGAGGGTCGGAAGGGAAAGTGCCTGAAACTACAGGAGACTCCACACGAAGAAGTTGCGGAGGAGAACTGGAAGGACAAAGGCCCCCGAGAGGCTTGGAGACCAGCAACAAGGGAGGTGGAGCAGCTACATTTCCCCTCCCTTGCGTTTTGGACTGCGGGTGGGCTCCTGAGCGGAGAGACCTGCCCACTCCAGCCCAGAGACGGCCACTGCCAGTGAGCCGTGAGCCTCTTGTGGACAGCGCACCCGGCTCCCGGCTCCCTCATGGCACCTCCTGGTCCACAGACGCGAGCTGATCGGCAGGTACCATATTGTTTCATTCTCCCCTCCCCTTCCCTACCGGCCGCTGCCAAGAGAGACAATTTAGCCACCACCTGGAGGCATCTGCAGGGAACGTGACCTTTCCTTTTGGGGACCTACAGCAGACTGAGGGGTACTCAGATTGTGAGCTTCCTACCCACCCGCCCTCCCAGGTGATCCTTGCCTGGTGACTCCAGGAGAGCGGGGTAAATCCCGAGGCAGAGAGACATCAATCCAGCTTGGGCACCCCGTAGGTGACTTGAGACCGGCACTCCTCTCCCTGGAAGGGTCAGGGATTGATCTCCAGGGCCCAGGGGACAGGCCTGTGGACCAGATCCTGTACACCCAGGTCTCAATTGCGTTGCCCTGGGGCACAGAAGGGATATTTGTGAACGACCCTACTGAGTGTGTGTGCCTTCAGGGGCAGATCAGCGTGCCTGAGGGGAAATCCTCCTCCTACAGGGAAGCCATGTGCCCAGCCCAGGCTGCGATCCTGGGCAAGGAACCTCTTGGCCTGCATGACAGCCATGGAAGATCCACTGGCTTGAGGTCCTACATGCTGGCAGAGGCCTGGGAGAAACTGCAGAATAGGGGAGGGTGGAAAGGAGGGTGCTCCAGACTACAGGTCTCAGACAGCCCCACCCCCACATGCAGACTTTTTGGCCTAGTGGGGCCATTTCAGCTCCTCCCTGGCAGCTTTGCCTAGAAGCAGAGAACAGACCTTTGACCCCCTGCTAACAGCATTTGTGGAGCTTGAGGGCAGGCTCGCCCAACCCAGCTCTGCCCAGGCTCACTCCCCCACCTGCCCCCACTGAAGTGGAAAATAGGACACACCTAGAAGTCCCAGGGCCACACCCCCCACCTGAGGCACTAGAATGCCCCTCCAGAGGAATAAGAGCTGGTTACAGGACCCAAAAACAACAAGACAGCCTGCTTCTTCCAGCAAGCTCCACCTACTGACAGGCAGGTCATTCTGCACACCCTTTTACTGCATCTACTGACTCATCATACAGGGTGTGGTCGAATCTCCCCCACCAACACCACCTACTGGCTCAGAGACTAAACAGGGTATGTCATTATCTATATGAAAATCTAAAGGTAAGAAGCAACAGCTGATCCAGATGGGAAGGAATCAGTGAAAGAACTCTGGAAGTATGAAGAATCAAATGGAAAGCACACCCCCAAATGGGAACACCAGCTCTCTAGCAATGGACATCAACCAAATTCAGAACACTAAAATGACAGAAAAAGAATTTCAAACATGGATTGTAAGAAAACTCAATGGTATGCAAGAAAAAATGGATAACAAATACAAGGAAACCACACACACACACAAAAAATCCAGGACTTGGAAAAAAAATTCACTAAAGAAATCAAAATATTAAAGAAAATCAAACTGAACTCCTGGAAATGAAGAATTTATTCAGGGAATTACAAAACACAGTGGAAAGCCTCAAGAGCAGGGTAGATCAAACAGAAGAGAGAATCTCAGAGATCGAAGATAACACCTTCCAATAGAATAAGTCAGTCACAGAGATAGATCAAAGAAATAAGAGAAAAGACCAGAGTCTGCAGGAAATGTGGGATTATGTGAAGAAGCCTAACTTGAGTGTTATGGGCATTCCTGAAGGTGAAGAAGACAATACACAAGTGTTGGATAAGCTATTTGAAGATATAATTGAGGAAAATTTCCCAAGCCTTGCTAAAAATCTGGATATACAGGTACAAGAAGCTCAAAGAACCCCTGGGAGACTCATTGCAAATAGGAAGACACCACATTATGCAGTCATCAGACTGCACTAAAGAGGCCATTCTTTGAGCTGTAAGGTAAAAGAAACAAGTAACAAAGAACGGAAAGCCCATCCAAATAATGCCAGATTTCTCAACTGAAAGCTCACAAGCAAGAAGAGACTGGTGCCCCATTCTCACTTTTCTGAAACAGAATAATGCCCAGCCTAGAATATTGTACCCTGCAAAGCTAAGTTTTGTATACAAAGGAGAAATTAAGACATTCTCAGATAAACAAAGACTGAGGGAATTCACCAAGACAAGACCAGCCCTCCAAGAAATACTCAAAACAGAGTTGCACATGGACCAGCACAAGAAACACTCACAAATGTAAAACTACTCAAAAGCTAAAGATCAAAGGCCAGATACCACAATGGCTCAAGACAGAAAACATAGCAATGAAGTTCTACCCAACAGGATGAACAGAAATCTGCCCCACCTATCAGTTCTCTCAATAAATGTGAATGGCTTCAACTCCTCACTCAAGAAACATATGCTGCCCCAATGTATAAAATAATACAAGCCAAGTATCTGCTGTCTCCAGGAAACTCATCTAACTTGCAAGGATGCATTTATACTGAAAATAAAAGGGGTGGAAATCGATATTTCAAGCAATGGAAGCCAAAAGAAGGCTGGTGTGGCAGTTTTAATTTCAGATAACTTAGTTTTTAAGTCAACAAAAGTAATGAAAGACAAAGATGGTCACTATTTAATGGTGAAGGGTACAGTTCAACAAGAAGACATAATTACACTTAATGTGTATGCACCCAACTTAGGTGCACCCAGATTCATAAAGCAAACCCTACTTGATCTAAATCAAATGATAGACAGCAACACCATAATAGCTGGAGACTTCAACACCCTGCTGACAGCACAGGACAGATCCTCCAAACAGAAAATAAACAAAGAAATAATGGACTTAAACTTAACACTAGAACAAATGGGCCTGACTGACATTTACAGGACATTCTATCCAAAATCCACTGAATATATGTTCTTCTCACCAGCTCATGGGACATTCTTTAACATTGACCATATCCTAGGACACAAAGCATGTCTTAAAAAATTAAACAAAAATAGAAATTATACCATGCATCTTTTCAGATCACAGTGGAATAAAAGTAGAAATCAACCCTAACAGAAATTTTCATTTCTACTCAAAGTCGTGGAAGCTAAACAAGCTTCTCCTGAATGATTATTTTATAAATGAGGAAATCAAGACAGAAATCAAAAGATTCTTTGAGCTAAATGACAATGGAGACACAAGGTATCAAAATCTGTGGGACACAGCTTAAGCAGTCCTAAGAGGAAAGTTTAGTTCCATAAATACCTATATCCAAAAGACAGAAAATTTACAAATAGACAACCTAATGAACAGACTCAAAGAGCTGGAGAAAGAAGAACAGACGGACCCCAAACCCAGCAGAAGGAGTGAAATTAATAAGATCAAATCAGAACTAAATAAAATGGACAATAGGAAAACTATACAGGAGATTAATAAAAAAAAATGGTTCTTTGAAAAGATAAACAAAATCGACACACCTTTGGCTAGACTAAGAGCAGAAAAGAAAAATCTCTAATAAGCTCCATCAGGAACATGAAAGGAGAAATTACAACTCATGCCATGGAGATACAAGCTATCAGCTATGAATTCTACAAAAACCTTTATGCACACAAACTGGAAAATGTGGAGGAAATGGACAAATTTTTAGAAACACACAGCCTCCTTAGGCTCAACCAGGAAGAAATAGAATTCCTGAACAGAACAATATCAAGAACTGAAATCGAAACAGCAATAAAAACCTTCCCAAAAAGAAAAGCCCCGGACCAGATGGTTTCACACCTGAATTTTACCACACCCAGAAAGAAGAACTGATGCCTATCCTATAAAAGTTATTCCACAACATTGAGAAGAACGGAATCCTCCCCAACACATTTTATGAAGCCAACATAACCCTGATACCAAAACCAGAAAGGACGCAACAATAAAAGAAAGCTACAGACCAATATCCCTTATGAATATAGATGCAAAAATTCTCAATAAAATCCTAGCAAATCGAATCCAGGTGCTTATGAAGAAAACAATCCATCACGACCAAGTGGGCTTTATCCCAGAGATGCAGGGATGGTTCAACATATGCAAATCTATAAATGTAATTCACTACATAAATAGAAGCAAAAACAAAGACCATATGATCCTCTCCATAGACGCAGAAAAAGCATTTGACAAAAATTCAACACCCTTTTATGATAAGAATGCTTAACAAAATAGGCATAGACTGGGCCTACCTAAAAATGGTACAAGCCATACATGACAAACCCACAGCCAACATCATACTCAATGGGGAAAAATTGAAAGCATTCCCACTTATAACTGGAACCAGACAAGGTTGTCCATTGTCCCCACTGCTATTCAACATAGTGCTGGAAGTCCTTGTGAGAGCAATCAGGCAAAATAGCAGAATCAAGGGTGTCCAAATGGGGACAGAAGAGATCAAATTCTCACTCTTTGCTGATGATATGATATTATATCTAGAAAACCCCAACGATTCAACCAAGAGACTCCTGGAATTGACAAATGAATTCAGTAAAGTCTCAGAATACAAAATCAATACACACAAATCAGAGGCATTCATATATGCCAATAACAGTCAAACTGAAAACCAAATCAAAGATTCAATGCCCTTCACAATAGAAACGAAGAAAATAAAGTACCTAGGAATATACTGAACTAAGGAGGTAAAAGACCTCTACAAGGAGAACTATGAAACACTGAAGAAGGAAATCCCAGAGCACGTAAACAGGTGGAAAACCATACCATGCTCGTGGATCGGAAGAATCAACATTGTTAAAATATCTGTACTACCCAAAGTGATCTACGGATTTAATGCAATCCTTATTAAATTACCAACAGCATTTTTCACAGATATAGAATAATTTTACACTTTGTATGGAACCAGAGAAGACCCCATTTAGCAAAAGCAATTTTAGACAATAAGAACAAAATGGGAGGTATTAATTTACCATACTTCAAACTATACTACAGTTTACCAAACTAACCTATACTAACTATACTGCGGTTATTAAATCAGCTTGGTATTGGCACAAGAACAGGGACACAGACTAGTGGAACAGAACTGAGAATCCAGATATAAAACCATCCTCATATAGCCATCTAATCTTTGACTAAGTAGACAAAAACATACACTGAGGAAAAGAATCCTTATTCAATAAATGGTGCTGGGAAAACAGGATACCCACATGTAGAAGACTGAAACAGGACCCACACCTTTCACCTCTCACAAAAATCAAATCACGGTGGTTAACAGACTTAAAGCTAAGGTGTGAAACTATTAGAATTCTAGAAGAAAATGTGGGAAAAACTCTTATTGGCATTGGCCTAAGCAAAGAATTTATGAAGAAGACCCCTAAGGCAAACACAGCAACAACAAAAATAAATAAATGGGACCTGATTAAATTAAAAACCTTCTGTAGAGCCAAAGTAACTGTCACGAGAGCAAACAGACAACCTACAGAATGGGAAAAAATTTTCGCATGCTACACATCCAATAAAGGGCTGATAACTAGAATCTAGTTAGAATTCAGGAAAATAAGCAAGAAAAAAATCAAACAACCCTATCAAAAAGTGGGCAAAGGTCATGAATAGAAATTTTTCAAAAGAAGACAGAAGAATGGCCAACAAACATATGAAAAAATGCTCAGCATCTCTAATCATCAGGGAAATGCAAATCAAAACCTCAATGAGGTACTGCTTAACTCCAGTGAGAATGGCCTTTATCAAAAAGTCCGAAAACAATAAATGTTGGCATGGATGCGGAGAGACAGGGACACTCATACACTGCTGGTGGGACTGCAAACTAGTGCAACCTCTGTGGAAAACAATATGGAGATACTTTAAACAGATACAAGTAGACCTACCATTTGATCCAGCAATCCCATTATTGGGCATCTACCCAAATGAATAAAAGACATTCTATAAAAATGACATCTGTACCCGAATGTTTATAGCAGCACAATTCAGAATTGCAAAGATGTGGAAACAACCCAAGTGCCCATCAATACATGAGTGGATTAATAAAATGTCGTATATGTATACCATGGAGTATTACTCAGCTATAAGAAATAATGGTGATATAGAATCTCTTATGTTCTCCTGGGTAGAGCTGGGACCCATTCTACTAAGTGAAGTACCCAAGAATGGAAAAATAAGCACCACATGTACTCACCATCAAATTGGTTTCACTGATCATCACCTAAGAGCACAATTAGGAATAACATTGATCGGGTGTCGGGCAGATGTGGGTGGGGGAGGGGATGTGTGTATACATACATAATGAGTGCAATCTGCACCGTCTAGAGGATGGACATGCTTGAAGCTCTGATTTGGGGTGGGGGCAAGGGCAATATACATAACCTAAACTTTTGTACCCCCATAATATGCTGAAATAAAAAAAAACCCAAAAGGCTATATCCAATATGATTTCATTTATATGACTCTTTGGGGTAGGCAAAATCATAGGGGGAGAAAAATCCATCACTGATTGCCAGGGACTGGGAAGGAGGGAATTTTTTGGGGGGGTGAAGTAACTGTTCTAGATCTCTAGTGTGGTGGTGTTTATAAGACTGTATTTGTCTGAATTCATAGAACTATACACTAAAAGAGTACATTTTAAGTATAAAAGTTATTCATCAAAAATAAGCATCTCAAACTACATATTTATCAGTTTGGTGATTTTTAGTGACTGTCTTCCTCACAAACACTCAAAGCAATGAGGGCAGGAATACTGTTTTATTCACAGATGCATTTCAGTTCGCAGAACACTACCTAGAACATAGAAGGTGCTCAATAAATCTCTGTCGAATGAATGAATGAATGGCTCTCAGAAAAGATAACGGGGGCAGTGCAGCTTCGTTGCCCTGGGGCTGAATGCTGGCTCTACCACTCTCTCTGGGACGTTTGTGGGCAGCAAACTTCACTTTCCTTAGCCCCTATCATTTCTGCGAGGAGTGCATGGGGTCATGCGGAGGCCTCGTCACCTCCTGCGTGCTCACTGCAGCATCCCTGGGGAACAGCCCTGATCTCTGGCGGGTGGTGGCAGTGCACCAGCCCCTCATGTGCCTGGTGCACCTACCATCCCCCGGCCCGCCCAGGCCCTGTAATGAATTAGAATTTGGTCTCTTTCCCCCACTTCTCTGTGAGCTCCATAAGGCAGGGGAATGTCAGATTTGGCTTTTGGGTCCCAATGCTTAGCATAGACCAAATAATCACTAATTAATAAAAGTAACAATGATGACAACATATCATCTACCAGTTTTGGGTATTTACTGCTTAGCACGATGCTATGTGCCTTCATACTACTTGATAAATCCTCACAGACAACCCACTGAGGCATACTGCACCAACCATGAATCCCACTTGTCGGATGAGGAAACTGAGAGGTCCGGCGGTTTGGCAGTCAGTGTTTCTGGAGTGTCCATCCTGCTGAGCACTTTGTGTGTATTATGTCTGGTAACGAGATTCACCCAAGTCCACGCAGCCACTACGTGGAAGATACCCAGCTTGCTCCACACGGAAGCCCACACGTCACCTGGACCCGTCGCTGGCGAGCCTGACCCCTAATGCTTTCCTGCTACCCATTTGTCTCTCCAAGGTCACCCATGAGGCTCTGATCGCAGAGTCCGATCACCAGTCTCCAGCACTGAACCTTCCTCTGGTTCCCTAGGCTGTCACCACGGCACTCAAGACCCCCACGCCTTGGCCTGACCCATTTCTCCCTCCCCACCTCCTCTCGTTCTATAAGCCATAAACCAAGGGAACTGCTCTGTTGTCCGCGCACGCAATGCTGTTTCACTCCTCTGCGTTTGCCCTGGCTGCTCCGCTGCTCCCTCTGCCTAAATGTCCTCTCCCTATTGTTACCAAACAGAGCACACCCTTGAAGTCTAACTTAGATTGCCCCCTTCTGCAGGAGTCTGTCTCAAAACTGTTCAAGAGTTTATCTCCCTCTCTTTGTGCCAGCACCTGCCCCTTCCTGGTGCTAGGCTACTACCCCACCTCAGCGGGATCCACACACGGCCAGATACACTGCCTGTCTGCCCACCAGCTGCTGGGCTCCTGGGGCACAGGCGGACTTCATTCGCCGCTGCAGCCCTGTGTCTAACCCTGAGCCCTGCGGCTCCCAGACGCCCTGAAAATGTTTGCGGAATGAGCGCCCTGCTCTTCATTTCTCCTCAAATTAATACACTCTGAAGCCAGGGGTGGTTGCTGGAACATTTCTGACTTCTAATCTGGCACATTTTAGAAAGATTTTTTTCTCTCCAATTGTGAATTCCATCTGCTCTTTTAATTAATGAAAATTCAGTTCTATGCAAATGATCTTCCAGGATCATCCTTTGTGAGCCACCTTTGGGAGCCTACTCATCAGACCATTCCCTGAATCCGTGTTTGGAACCTTCTGGGAACTTGCTATCGGACCTTTGAACTGAGTAGCTCAAGTGAATGAAATCAACAAACCTGCCACTTGGCATTAGGAATTTACAGCCCTGGGAACTGCAGGGTTTGACTTTGTCGAAAGAGCTCCCTTAACCCCATCCTCCACTCTGAACTCCCATGCCTGGCACGGTTCCCTTACAGTAATAGGTAACGGATGAAACTACATCTACTTGGAAACTCGGCTGTGTCCTCTACAGCGCGGAAACATCTCTGCTGCACATTTGTTCATTAATTCAGGCCCGAAACGTCTCTAATTAGAAAGATGCCAGAAACTCTGCCTGTTACGTGTAGCTGGGACTGATTTCTTGGTCTGAGCAATACGGCTTCATGATACAGGAGCTCAGGGTCAGAAAGGCCGCTTGGCGCAGTGGTGACAGCATGGACTTCAGACCCAAATAGACTTGGCTTCAAATTCTGGCTCCTTCACACACCAGCTGTGTGGCCCTGGGCAGCCTAACTAACCTCTCTGGGCCTCAGGTTTCTCATACACAAAAGAGACGTCAAAACCTCTCACACATCTGAGGATGAAATGTGAAGACAGGCATGCAGTGGGGTCCCCGTCCGTGTCGGGTGTCTCGTCCCTTTTGAAGGCGCGGCTGCCGTGGGGAGCGGCCGGCGGGGTCCCCGCTGCTCTGCCTTTGAGGAGCCGGACGGAGCTGCGGGGCGGCGGGCCGGGCGCGGGGCCGGGAGCGCGTGCCGAGTCTGGCAGGCGCCAGGGACAGGGCGGACGGGGCAAGGCTGGCAGAAAAACGCCTTGAGTGTCTCCGGTGGCCCAGGACCCGCACTCCCTGAGGTCAGTGCGGTTTGGGGACAGTCTAAAGGCAGCTGGGACTGATTGACAGGGTCACAGGGCAAGCTCCACCGGAAGCTCCCGCGGGCCCCTCCGGGCGGCCCTCGGCCCCTCCCTGCTTCTTCACCGGAAGTGGGAAGCGGTGCTCCTGCCCCCATCGTCCGGCACCGGAAGTGGGAAGCGGTGCTCCTCCCCCTGTCGTCCGGCGGGCGCCGCTCCGTCTGTGCCGCGCTCCAGGCGCCTGGGGAACGCCTGGGTGATGTGAGGCCCCAGGGACACCTCACGTCCAGAGTCACCCTCCGCCACCCACGAACCTGCGCCCTTGCTGGAGCCCCAACGGCGAGCACCACGTGACCTAGGCTGCTGCGCCATCCAGAGCCCCGGGGGACCCGACCGCCTCCTCTGGCCACGGCCGTCCCCTCGGCCGCTGACTCCCGCCCGTTCCGTCTCTCCTGCGTCCCGGCCGGGACCTTGGCCAGACTCGCCCCAGCTCTGGCTGCTGCTGAAAAGGGATTTAACAAAGGTTAAAAAGAAAAAGCCTTATTGGACTTTTTTTCCAGCCTCTCAAGGGGACTGTTTTCAAGTGAATAGACTCGCTTGTATGTGTATCTGCTGGTATTAATATTTTTGCTAAAGGGTCATCCCTGTCACGGAGGCCAGGTTAGAAGTCCTTCAGGGTTTGGTTTTTGGAGTCACACTGACCTGGGTCTGACTGTCACCAACAGCGTCAACTTAGCAAGTCTCCCAACCTCTCTAGGCCCCAGATCCCCTCACTCTAAATGGAGGTGCAGAAGTGTGTCCCCCTCGGTCTGTGGCAGTGACTGAAGCTGTGGACGGGAGCACTCAGCTCAGTGCCTGACCCAGACCCCCACCGAAAGCAGCTTGTCTGGTGTTTTTACCTTCACAGGTGTTTACTGCCAAGCCTCATTTATTTAATTCATTGAATAAGTTAAAATTAATGCCATAAATAGTGGATTCTGGGGAGACGATGGCATAGATTTGAATCTCCACAAATCTGCACAGAAAAACAGAGAAAATAGATAGCTAAACCAAAAGCCCATGGATGCCTTTACTACAAAACTAAGTTGTCCCCTCACCCCTCCAAATGCAAGTGATTGGGGAAAAAGACATACCAGTGACAAGACCTCCGCAACAGTGACTTCTATCCAGGAAGAAACAAGAGAAGCAACAAAGCACCATCTTGTGGACCAGAGCACAAAGATCTCCAAAACAGCTGGCAGCTATTCACCGGGAAGCACAGCTGACCAGTTTGAGAACAGGTGCTGAAACTGCGAGGCCTCTGTCTGACACAGCCGCAGGGAGCCAAGAGGCCCCTGACCAGCTCTGAAGGAGGCAGGGCAGGCTGGGACGTCAAAACCCTTCCATCCATCGGGCCACGGCTCCTGCCTGGAAAGAGCCCCCCAAAAAACCATGTGGAGTAGAACCAAAAGGGAGCAGGACAGGGCCCCCCAGACGAGGGAGAGCGGAACCAGGAGCCTCACAGAGCAATCTGCCTTCAAGTTCCATGCTTCCCCACAACAGCAGTGGAGAAAGGTCTGCTTGGTTAGGAGAGCTACCCCGACCCACACTGGCCTCTGAAAGTTCAGGAAAACAAATTTCACATAAAAATGAGCAATGTAAACGTATCAAAGTCAAATTCCATACAAAGGTGTTACAAGAAATAGAATAAAGAGCAGAATAACACGATGACGGTGAAAACACACCAGAAAGATGTGTCAATAAAACAGATCGAAGCTGTAACCTACTGTTTCAAGAGTTAGAAGACACCATGGTGGGCTGTTTCCTGAACCGCCTCCTGTGAATCGAGCCTTCTGGAGGCCGTGCCCAGGGTGGTCCCCTCCCCCGTGGTGGCTGTGTGGCTTGCCTGGGCTGACTGAACATCAGGAAGTGTGATGCAGGCAGAGTCTTGGTAAGCATGGAGGACTGGCTGTCCCATCTAGAAACCATGTGAAACTAGGGGCTCACTGTGGCCCCCTTGTGAAGGAAGCCCAAGCAGAGAGAGGCCTGTCCAACCCAGCTGTCCCAGCTGAGCCCAGCCCCGCTGGCCTGCCAGCTGGAAGCAGCTGTGTCCGGGGGCCCAGCCCAAGGAAGAACCACCCCAGCAACCCACAGAACTGTGGGAACCAGAGCACTGTCACTGTTCTAGGCCACTAAGCTTTGACCTGGTTTCTTGCACAGAAACTGATAAACAATACAGGAATTCAGAATTAATAAGGAATAAAGACATTAAGAACATTGTACAAGATGTAAAAGAACAACATAACTTGGGATAAAAATTTTAGAAATCAGGCTAGAGAGCTCAGGAAAGAATTACAAAGAGAAAATTGCTTCAGAAATGAAGACTTCACTAGAAAACACACAGAGCAAATGCGCACAACAGCTGACGCCTTGAGGGAAAGAAAGGCAGCGACAAGGACATTTTTAAAGAAGTGAAGGAAGAGGTGATAAAGATTTGAGAGAAAGTGACAAAGGTCGAGGTTTGGCACAGAAGGTCCAACGTTCAGAAAATGGGCATCCTCAGCAAAGAAATGGAAAGCCGGAGAGTAGAATGCGTACTGAAAATGATGACACTTCCACCAAAATTCCTGATGAAAAAGCAGTTTGAAACACACCTTGACAGAGCCCTGAGTAACTGAGAACGTAGACCCAGAATGACCAACGCACGTTACGTTCTGGCAACGCTACTGGACTTCAGTGGAAGGGGAAATACTTGTCTTATTTGCCCCGTCCCAAGCCTAAGCCGAGGCTTTCTGGCTGGGCAGGCGCCCTCTACAAAACCCAGGGAGGGGGCGTGTTCCCAGCAGGGGAGACGGTTTGGAAAAGGCCTGAGCTTCGCGGGAGCGTGGCACATACTGGGAACCGGTGGACCCCGGTGTGGGGCGGGAGGAGGGCGTGTGAGAGGGTGGCAGCTGCAACAGGAGTGGGACGACTCTCAGGCACCAGGCTGAGCACACCAAGGGGACCTGGAGCACTCACCCATGTAGGGCTTGGTGCCAGCCATGGAGGAGGCCCGCTCTGCTCCTTCCACCACCGTCGCTATGTTGAAGTCAGTAATGTGAACGTGTCCTGTAAATACAGAAACAGAAACTCCAGTCAGCGGGAGCTGCAGGGAGCTGGGTTATTGAAGCTGTGGTCTGCCAGGTGGGCTACAGGAAGCAAACATTTGAACTTCTGCTTATATTTTACCTGATACTTTTAACACATCTATTTTGTGTGTATCTGTTAGAATGTGAATTCATTTGGTAGTACATGCATATTATTTGTAAATAAGAATATTTATATTGAGGGGCAGGATAAAAAATCCTGTGGATTAACAGTTTAGAGATACTGATGCACAGAAGGAAAGCTCTCGGTGTGTAATTGAGACAGGTTGGTCCAGGCTCCCTCTGCCGGGAAAACGGTGGGTGGGCTGTGGCTGGGAGAGGGGTGGGCAAAGAGGGTTCTCTTGCCCAGAGGATACTGCCTGTTCTGCGGCTTGTCTGCTATTGTCAGAGGGATCCTTAGTACTGTACTGGATGAATTTAGTAGGAAGGGGGCTGGAAGGTTGAGACCACCTACCATCCAGCCTGAAGTGATGGCAGCAGCTGGTACCTGGGTAGGCTGGGTGCGGCTACAATGTAGGTGTTCAAGAAACATGACAAGGAAGGAAGAGAGAAAGAGAAGAAGGAAGGAAGGGGGCAGGGAGGGAAGAGACACCTGAATGGTCAGTGCTTGCTCTCTGGGGAATTTGGTACATAAAAGAGACCAGCTCTGGCAGCCATGATTAATAGATATAACTGCAGTTACATTTCTATTTGTCTGTCATCACATCGTGTATAGACAGCTGACTATATTTTCGTCAAATCTGAGAGTGGTATTTGGGGTATGGAATGTAATACATGGGCAGGTGGCATATGCCAAACTCACTTTGGGGGGACTTAGAGGAGGGCACCTCCAAGACGTGGGCAGACTCCTTCTGGAGCAGGTGCACGGAGATCTGCTGAGAGGCCCATGGGACTGCCCATGGGAGAGGTGTGCCCGACATGATTGGCCACCGTGGGCAAAAGAGCGCCAGCAGTTCCGCTGAACAACCCTCATATCTCAGGCTCAGCAGCCAGCACTGGTGTGTGAGTGAGCAGCTCACCCGGGGCCCTGTGCGTGATCCATGTGAGACGCCGCGTGAGGGGCTTAACGGTAATACTCTCAGGGTGCTTGTGGGTGAAGCTTAAGTCGCCCGGCCAGCTCCTCGGTGTGCACAGTGTTCCCACCCAGGCACTGTTCCTGGGACATGCCCAACCCAACCTGCTTCAGCCTCTGGGGTGTCCTCAGGCCTCTCCCTGTGGCTGCAGTGGGTGTCCCCCCCGGGGCCATCCACAGTCCTGTCTGCAGAGAGGCAGGGTGGGCGAGTAGGGGTGCACACGCTCTGAGTCAGACTGCCTTGGTTTGGGTCTCAGCTTTGCTGGGACTAGCTGCGAGATCCTGGGCAAGTAACTTAATCTCCCTGGGCCTCAGTTTCCTCATCTATAAAATGGGGATGATGATAATAAAATAGCCATCTCAGAGGGTTGTTGTAGGAGCCAGGGAGAGAATGCACATGAAATGGTTAGAGTGACGCTAGCCCGCAGGACGCAGAAAAGCTTCTTGTAAGTGTTGGCTGTTAGCATCATTGTCCTGCCAAGGCGTGGCTCAAAACCCGTCTTCCCCTGTCGGGGCCAACCCACCCCTTGCGCCCCCCGTTCCCTCGTTTCTAACACTAACAGAAGGGCAAGTTCACGTTCCTGCCTGGCCACCAGGCCTGTGAGGGGGACATACGTCTCTGTGGCTGCTGTGCCCAGCACCGCACGGCTCCCGGTGCGGCGGCTCAGCCGTCATTGTGAGAGCATTCTGGAGCCTTCAGATACGGCTTTTATTTGGTTTTCTTTCACCTCCCCCTCTTTGGAAAGTCTAGTATTTGCATTATGAAAGTGACAAAGAGCACAGGACATGTTTCTCAGTTGCCACGTTGCCTCTCCCCAGCCCCCCGGAATCACGGTTCGGTGGGCTCCTCCGTGGCTTCTCCCTTTGCTTACGCAAACTTCTGCCGGGACTTGCTTGTTCTTATGGTGAAGAGATCACGCTCCATGGGTCATTCTAAAAGTTACTTTTGCATTAGCCACGGACCACGGACATCTTCCCAAGTTAGTACACAGCGGTCTACCTATGAGATCCAAACTCCCTTCTCCTCCATTCTAAATCCAAATTTTCCCCAATTTATCTGGTGATAAGATTGTTTTTTTTGTTTTTACCATTTTTCTATTTTACTTGCATTTTGTAATAAAGAATGGAATTATTGGTGCAAGAGGCAATTTATGGATAATCTGTGCTCCAAATAAAAGTAGATAAGTTGCTTGAAATCCTGTGGTTTCTTCCCGGAGATCCTCCTAAGAACCAGAATGTACTTCCCAATTTTGAACTAAATGACCATCTCAGTTTAAAAGGACTCGCCTCCAACTAAAGACAGTTGCTGGGAACCCGGTGTTCCCACCTTGGGCCTTCTCTCCATCCTGTAAGTCACAGAAAGGGTTAATTAGTCCCTGTGCTCTCAGTGCAACTGAGACGGTGGTCGGGCCCTGGTTTCCACATCTGTTAGAGTGCTCACGCTCCTGCCTGGTTTCCACATCTGTTAGAGTGCTCACGCTCCTGCCTGGTTTCCACATCTGTTAGAGTGCTCACGCTCCTGCCTGGTTTCCACATCTGTTAGAGTGCTCACGCTCCTGCCTGGTTTCCACATCTGTTAGAGTGCTCACGCTCCGGGGGAGACGGTCCCTCCCGTTCACGTTCAAACCACCTCACCAGCCCGAGCCGGAGACAGAGGACAACGCGGGAACGCTGTATTTTTCATGTACTGGGTAGTATCCAAACTTGCTGAACTTTCAGTAATTCTAATTGTTGATCTGTGAATTATTTTGGGTTTTCTGTGTAGACAGTCATGTCCAGTCTGGATAAATGTTTTTTTCTTTGTAATCCTCATAACATTTATTTTTCTTGTCTGTTTTATTGGCTATGACTGAATAGGAGTAACAATAGCAGACTTCTTTTAGTTCCTGATTTTAAAGGGAATGTTTCTATGTTTTACGATGTTTGCTGTAGGATTTGGCAGTTAAAAAAAAGTCAAATTAAGGAAGCTCCATTCTATTTCTAGTTTTCTAAGAGAGTTTTTCATGAATGGGTGATGCATTTGTTTTAAATGCATTTTCCATCTTTTGAAATGATCAAATGCTTTCTCTACTTTTTAAAAGTTTTTGATTGATACATAATAATTGCACATATTCATGGAGTACATGCTATATTTTGATACAAGCATATAACATATAATGGTCAAATCAGGATACTTGGAACATGATTCACCTGAAACATTTATCATTGCTTTATGTTGAGAACGTTTGAAAACTTCTAGCTATTCTGAAATATAATAAATTATTGTTAACTATAGTTGCCCTATTGCACTATTGAACACTAGAACTTTTTCCTTCTATTTAACAGAATTACCCCTTCACCAACACCTCTTCATTACCACTTCCCACCACCCTTACCAACCTCTAGTAGCCACCGTTCTATCCACTACCTCCTTGAAATCAATTTTTTTTAGGTCCCATATATGAGTGTGAAAATGCAATATTTGTCTTTCTGTGCCTGGTTTATTTCGCTTAAAATAATGTCCTCCAGATCCATCCATGTTTCTGCAAATGACAAAATTTCCTTTTTTTTCGTGGCAAAATAATATCCCATTGTGTACATACACTACATGTTTTTTATCCATTTGTCCCTTGATAAACACTTAAGCTGATTCCACATTTTAGCCATTGTGAATAATACTGCAATACACACTGAAGTGCAGACATCTTCTGGTTACATTTTGTCTTTGCCTCACCCAAGCTAGCTTTACAGGGATGCCCTTCCCCTCTACAATGCTCACCGTGTCTGTAACCATTAGTTGTGAGATTTTACCTGAAGCTTCTTTTTTAAGTTTTATTTATTCCATTTAAGGTGAATATTTATGTTTTGCTATAGAGATATTAATCTGCTTGATTACAAGGTGTTTGTTCCCCCAAACGCCTATGGGATATTATATAATATACAGAATATATTATTTTAAAATATTATTACATATTAGATGTTAGACCCATTATTTTATATTATTATTGATATAATTACTTAATATAAATGTTTTTAAATCTGAAAAATTCTGAATTATGAAAACATACCTGCCCCCACGGGTTTCAGATAAGAACTGCGGACCTGTAGTTGCAGAGTGTTCGGCAGTACAGCTGCACCACATGTTATTCAACAATTCCCTAATATGGGTGTTCAGGTTGTCTCCAGTCTTGTTTGCTTAATTGTTTGTCTTGTTATTATAGAACATATGACAACAAGCATTCCTGAACATGTATTTGCATATTGGTACTTTCACTTTGATTGGATAAATGGATTGCTGGGTCCAAGGGTATGCATATTATGTTTCAAAAGGTTATGATTTATGGTCCTACAAATAGAATATGACAGTGTGTATTTCTCTGTACTTTACTAGCACCAGGTTTTTCCCCAACATTTTCATTTCTTTTCTTTTTCTCAAACACAGTTTAGATCGCCCAAAGGCCGGCCCTTCCAATGGGGGCTACACATCTCTACGTTGGTGTGAAGAACCCAAGGTTTCACTTCGGGCAATTTTAATGCCAGCACTGGTTGCTATTAGTGATTCTGTGTTTTGCAGATCACATGGTGAGAGTGGTAGAATGGAGAACAGGTCTGCCCAGTTTCCATGTGATCAGCCTCCTCCCCTGTGAATTCCCTCTCTGGAACCTTGGCCAGTTTTCAGTCAGAGCTCCTGTCTACAAGGTACACTCACCTTTTCTCTGCTGCATATGTTGCAAATCTTTTCTCCTAGCCTATTGTTTGTGTTTTGACTTTGTTTATAGTTCTTTTTGCCATGAAGAAGTTTTTTAAAAAGCAAACAATATGTCAATTTTATAGTTTTAAGTATTTTTAATAACTTTCCAGTTTTCAGAAGCCCATTTTATCCCCTAGATTTTACATATTCTTTTATACATCCTTATAATTCTTATGTAATTTATCTCTTATATTTAAATCTTACCACTATCTGGAATAGTGGTACAGTAAGGCCAACAGATCAGAAGACAACTGCCATTGGAAAGACAGTTCGTCACTCACGGTTCCCGAGAGGAGGGGCCGGGTCGTGCCCCAGGGGAGGACCAGGCCGGCCAGGAAATGGGGCTGGAGCTTTTATTGCAGTTTCCCTGGGAAGGAGTGGGCAAGGCAGGCAGGCTTAGGACTGGCCAATCTGAACAATTTCAGTGGGCTCTGGGGTCAGGGCTGTCCCTAGTTGTCTGGTACCTGCGGTGATGAGGGCAGGTGGACGATGGCCTCCAGCGTGAACTTCCCGTGACAGCCTGGCTGTGGGTTGGCTGGTTGGTGTGAAAAGCCTGCCCGGGGGCGAGCTGTTTACCAGCGCTAGCATTGGCTGGCTCTGGGAATGGCAGCTCCCCCGGCTCAGCAAGGCCCCAGAGGCCAAAGCCTCAGAATACAGAAAATATGAGATACGGTTCATGCAACGAGGACAACACATTCACCAGGACAGTGTGGCTGCTGTTACCAGCTGCTGGAGACCCAGGAAGGGTCTGTGGTGCCCAGGGCCCCCATCCTAAGGCTGTGGGCAATGACCATGTTCCTCTGCAATGCCGTGCCCCAAACGCTCTATAGACCTCACTCTCTCTTCAGGATCCACCATGGTCACCCCTTCTTCCAGGAAGCCCTCCCTCAATGCTCTTGGGCCTCAGCGACCTTCCGCTGCCCCACAGCCTCACCCTTGTGCTGTCCTGGCACTGACCCACTGGGTGGTCATCACCAGTTTATGTGTGGTTGGAACCCCTGGGAACCGTAAAATATCCTGCTGCTCAGCACTAGGTCCTGTCGGGTGAACCAAATGCACCTCTGTGACTGAGAGCCACCTCCCCAGATCACGAGGTCCTGGAGCACAAGGACTCTGTGTCCTTTGGTCACCTGGCAAGTGCCTGGCCTATGGCAGTTCAGGGCGAGGACTACATCCTTCCTCCTCCTCATCTGGGGCCCTCAGTGGGGCACGAGGGCGAAATGCAGGCACTTCCCTTCTGTCTCGGACGCTTCTTTCCTTGCCCACCTGTGGGGAGTCGGGCTCCCCTGTAGAAAACACTGGCCGCCCCTGCCCACTGTGCAAGCGCCCCTTCCGTCTCCCCCCTCTCCGGTCAGCGCTGCGGTGGGCGGTGGGCGGCCCCAGTACGGGCCCCAGTGCTGCACCCACCTCTGGACCACCCCTGCCGCCGCGCGACTCTGCAGTGCCCCTGCCCCCACCACTTGGTTTGGCCACCTGCCTCGCTCTGTCTGCCGTGAGGGCGGCAAACACAGCACGGGCAGAGCCCCGTGTGGCTTGAGGCTCTTGCTTCTGCCGTGGCTGTGAGCAGGCCGGGCAGGAGGGCCGCAGGGGAAGAGCCCCGAGGAGCAGGGCTGGGGCGTCTGGTCGGCCGGGCACGGCCAGGGTCGGCGGTCGGCGGACGAGTGGGCCCAGCCAGCCCCAGCCCGCCTGGGCCTCAGGGGCACGGCCTGCCCTGCCCAGCCCACCCACATCCCCATAGGCCTGTGAGCTAACCGGAAGTTTCTCGCGTACGCCATTTAAGTTATGTGGTTTCGTGACCCGGCTCTGGTGTCCGGACAGGAAGTGGACTCAACCCTCCCTCCCCGTCTCTAGTGCCCACTGCCTGGTGCCCTTGGCCCAAACGCACTCAGTCCTTTCCCTGCTCCTAAGATGCTACATCTTCCTTCAACTCGGTCTCGTCTCCACGCAGGTCCCCTGCCTTCACTGCTGACCAGGAGCCCCACCTCTCCCCGCGGAATGAAAGCACCCCAAGAACAAAACCCACCCCAAAGGGGCAGAGAGCAAAGCAGACGCCGGCGTGCAGAGAAGCCTGCGGGCGACACTGGGACTTTGTGTAACTAGCTAATCTTGAACATCATGAGCAAAATATTAACGCATTTATTTAATCATGTTTGCATTTCATTGGAAACAGAACTAACTAACCGCCTTGTTCTCTGAGAGAACACTGGATGCCATCAGGGACGGGGCCTTAGAGACAGCAGCGCTGTCACTGCGCTGTCGCACTGTGTCGTGACAGTTCACACACAGCGTACCTGGCCCCACGGACGCAGCCCCAGGACCCACTGAGGAGCACACACCACCCTGCCCCTCTGTGGACAGTGCACGTGTGATAGTAAAGGATTAGAAGGTGTAAGGTTAACAGGTAAAAACCCGCAAAGTAAATGGCCGACATAAAAACCCGCAAAGTAAATGGCCTCACACCGTGAGACCCACAAGTGCCAAGAGACCACGTGTGCTGCCTTCATCATCCTATTTCCAGAACCGGACACACGGCAGGTGCTCAAGGAGCATTTGCTGAGAGATAAAAGTGAAGTGGCCACAGATTCAGGCTCTGCTAGGAAAACCAATCAGCTTCTTTCATATTACAAAAGCAGGTGGAGAAAGGCCATGGGCCTAGACGCCTCTCTGTCCCTTCGCTCCTAGGATAGGAGACTTGTCTTTTGTGAGAAAGTTCCCTGCTCCTAAATTTCTTGTCTGCACTACCTGAAAAGACGGGATCTCAGCAATTTACCTCTTGGTATGAAAGCATACATGCAACACTCCCCCTCGACACCTGGTGGAGACGGCCTGATGGAGTGGGAGCTCGGGGAGGAGGAGGCTGGGTGCTGGGCGCTGGGGGGCGTGCAGTGTGCTGCAAGCCAGAAGGCAGGGTGGGACAGTGCAAGCCGGCCATGTGAGGGGGTGGTGATGGACGGGGAGCTCAGGGGGTCAGCGTGGGATCTGGAAGGAAAGCGGGAAGGGCAAGGGCTGAAGTGCCGCTGAAGCTGGGTGCAGAAAGGGAGCAGGAGGACAGACATCCAAGAGCACAGGAAGGCAGAAACCCGAGGAGGCTGCGTGCCAGCGGCCTGCCCACTTGTGTGCAGCAGCCTCGGGAGAGCGGTGGCCACGGGCTGTGAGAACTGGGGGTGGACCATGGAGCCGGACAGGCCCTGAGGATCCTGCCCCTGCGTCCTGGGCAGCCCGCAGAACCTTCCCACCTTCACTCCCCCTGCTCCCACGATCTGACGGTGCACTGTGTCCTGCCCTGATGGAGGACGAGGACGGGAAGAGGGTGTGTTAGCAACCCTGCGCACTGGCGTTCTGGTGCTACGATGGGTGGTGACTTTTGTGGTCTCACCTGAGACCGTCACCACCCTGCAAGGTGGGTTGGTTACTCCTCTGCTCCTGCTGCGAAGGCCAGGGCTCAGAGGCACAGTCCCTTGCCCAAGGACACGCAGCTGGCTGGGACACTCAGCTGAGGTCCACGTCTAAGGATCTTGACTTTTAGATACACAGGGGGACCTCGGTTTTGCTTCCTCTTCAGCCCCCATTTGGAGCCCCGGCCCCATCCGGGGCCCCCGGCAGCTGGCGGCAGCTGCTGCTCTCTGGTCCAGGAGCACAGTGGTTTCAGCACCACTGCCCCGAGTGCTGAGCCTGGTGTCAGCGTGTGATGCAGAGGATCAGACGGTCTCACCCACTGCTCCTGTGCACAGGGATGCACACTCTGAGGTAAGACACCCTGAGCCACACTGGCAGCTCACGGAGGGTTCTAGAGGGGCTGTGAGACACAGCAATGACCTCAGCCTACAGGGATGGGGCGGGTGGGGTGAGGGAGCTGTGTAGAAGAGGTGATTTGTCCCTGTGTGCCTCAGTAGCACCCAGAAAAATCGCTACCCCGCTCACTCCAGCCCAGCCCCCAAAAGGCCTTGATGGACAAGACCCTGAAGCAACACCAAGGAATTTAGTTTTTAAGGCTGCAAGGCTGTTGTTGGCATCAACTGCAGTTGATTGTCAAGGCCACTGAACGTTCTTGGGCTATGCCCCAGACTCCTGGTCCTTAAACTTGGCTGGGCATCTCATCCCTAGATGCTGACCCCAAAGACAGAGGCCCTGGCTCGCTAAAGCAGGTGGAGTCTGGTAAGGCCAAGGTCGGAGAGCCATTGACATGGGGCCTCCCACTCAGAGTGTGGGCCGTGGACCAGCAGCGCGGACCACGTGGGAGCCATTAGAAATGCAGCATCTTAGTTCCCAGGTCAAACCTACCACATCAGCTCAGGAAGATACTCAGGGATCCACGTGTCGCTGAAAGAAATCTGGAGAAGCCAGACGTAGCCCTGGTTCAAAGTTCATTGACGAGGAGGAGGAGTGATGTGGTCAACCCCAAAACACAAATCACCCAGAGCCCCCAACTTCCCAGTGCCTCAAACTTTCTGCTGCAAGAGCCCACATAAAAGATGCATGCACACTTACCATGCTCATCCAGCAGCACGTTGTCTGGTTTGATGTCTCTGTAAAAGAAAACAGAGAAGCTGGCAACGTGATTCCTGGCCCAGGGACGGGCACACCCACAACACACACGCAGGACATGCTGGCCACACCCAGGTGCTCACGGCTCCCCGGCCTGCGGGCTCAGGGAGGAGGACAGTAATTAGCGTGGTCATGGAGCGCCTGTGTTCTTCCTCTTCTCCTTCCTGGAACGGCAGGTAGGTTGTTTGAACGTATTTTCTTTCCTGAACATTCTTAATTGTTGGCCTCTCAACTCCGACTATGATGGTCGCAGGTGCTCACTGAGCACGTGATCCGTGCCAGCACGTGGGGCCTCGCCCGGCCGCCAGGTAGTCCGGCCCTCCTGGCAGGGCTCCGTGGGGGTGTTAGGGCAGCCACTGAGCACAGCTTGTCTATTTCAGGGACAGGCAAACTGTAGCCCTGGGCCAAATCCAGCCCTAGGCCTGTTTGTGTGTGGTCTGTGAGCTGAGACTGACTTTTACATCTCTAAAGGGTTAGAAAAACAAAACAACACATACACAGAGACACACAAACAAAAAGGAATATATTCATACAACAAAGACTAATGTGGTCCTCCCAGCCTAAAGTATTTATTGTCTGGCCCTTTATGGAGAAAGTTTGCTGACTCTTTTTAGGGTAACACAGTGAACCACACGCAGCAAAATCTGGGCCAGGGAGTTTCTGGAAAGTTCTGTGGTACATCACCATCAGAGCAAAGTGCCTCCCAGTTCCAAGCGGTGCTTTTTCAAGGCAGGGGCTTTGATTTCTTCCCCTCTGCGTGCCTGTACCTAGCACAGTGCGGCACCGCTGCGCGCAGAACGGAGCAAGCAAGGAGCGGGAAGGCCAGCGCCAGCCCGACTGACTTGCTATCAGCACACACTCAGGTGCTGAAGCTCCGCATTAAAAACACAGATTTACAAAGGCGTGGGCTTTCACTTGCTTGTAATGTCACGTCTACTGAGACTAATGATAGCTTTCTTCAAAATAAAGAGCAATTGCTCCTGAGTTTGTCAAATGTTAATGCTACCTGAAAACACCGTGGTTATTTGTAACAATGCAATGCAATATCTATGGGTTTGAGGATGAAAGAAACACTCTTCTAAATATTTAAATTTTTGTTTTCATTGTGACTTTTCAAATCTGTGAGTGTTGACAAGCATTAAGTAAGGGGGCCTCTGTTGCCAAGGTCACTAAACACCCACTGTGAGCAGAGAGAGGTGCTTAGGGGTGATGACCTTGAGACCCTACAGAACTGAAATAAAAGGCAGAAGCCCCGGAGTCAGGTGTTTGTGGATGAAGTCAGCAAGCACTGGGTTCCCGCCCAGGGCAGCTCCCAGCAGGGCTTCTCGAGAGGGTGAAGAAAGGCGGAAGAGCAGCACTCACTAAGGCCGCCTTGAGGCATCACTAGGCCTGGGATGACGCCCTGCGGGGTGTGGGGCAGAGAGGAGGTGGCCGTGGCCCAGGGCCACAGACTGAGACAGAACTAGAGCCAAGACACAGGCAGGGGGGTGAGGGTGACAGACCTAAGGACGGGTGGTCTGGTGTACTGGGTTGGACACCGTCTTCCCAAAATTCATGTCCACCCAGAACCTCAGAATGAGACTGACTTGGAAATGTCGCCTTTGCAGATGTAATCAGTTAAGGATCTAAGTCATCCTGAGTTTAGGCTGGGCCCTGGATCCAGTGACTCAAGTCTTTATCGGAGAAAGGAGGCGGAGACTGGGACGCACAGAGATGCTCGCGGGGAGAGAAGGCGCCACGGGAAGACGGAAGCAGAGGGATGCGGCCACAGCCAAGGGACGCCGGGACCCACCGAGAGCTGGAACAGGCCAGGAACGAGTCTCCCCTGGACTTCCTCCCCCAGAGGAAGCTCAGCCCTGACTATGCTTCCATTTTGGACTTCTGACCAGAAGTATGAGAGAATAAATTTTGCTGTTTTAAGCCACCAGTTTCGTGGTCGTTTGCTGTGGCAGCCACAGGAGGCTAATACGGTGGGCACAGAGCAAGCAGAGCTGGCGGAGGAGGACGGCAAATCCCAGGCGTAGCTGAGGTCCAACTGACCACAGCACGGCCACGGACAAGCCCCTTGTCTGTCCAAGCCTCAGGCTCCACATCAGAAAGGCCCTTCTCATAGCACCTCGTATCTTGAGAACAGAACGGCGGCACAGATGTGGCCAGCTTGGTCACTAGACCCCACAGCTCCAAGAAAAGGGGCTGTCCAGCCCGGGAGCCAGACCGCCTGGGTGCCAACTCCAGCCGCTCTCCAACCACTGCGCAGTCCCTGTCTCTGCTTGTCTCCCTGCTGTGCAGGTTAAATAGCTGACACGTAACACACACTCCTTCTGCCAACTCTTAGCCCGGAGCAGAATCTCCACCATTTATGGGATGTCCCCTCTGTGGTCACGCAGTGAACAAGTCAGACCCGCCCAGCCAAATGGAGCCTGCATTCTAGAGGACAGGCCGGCCAGAAAGCACACAAATAAATGGCGTGACTGCAAGTTGGGACAAGTGCTTTGTCAACCGAAGAATGAGGGGGGTCACATATTTGGAAAGGGAGCTTTCTTTCTCACAGAGGGTTCAGCCTGCAGGCGGCCGTCTCCCAGGCTGCGCAGCACAGCCCTGGGCAGAAGCCAAGAGCAAGCGCTGCCAGGGGACAGGAGCTGATGCTGAGTGGGGTGGCCGACTGTGTATATTCACTGAGCTACAGAAGGAGCCATGGGTACTTCCGAAAGGAGAAACATGCAAATGCACAGTTGAGCTTCATGTCCCTTCACAGATCACACGTAGAAAAAATGTTGGCATTAGCGTGATCTGAGGGTGGGGTTTCTGACCCTCTGACATCAAAAGGTGAAGCAGAAGGAACACTGGGCAGCTGTGCCAACACTACGAGAGGGAAGGGCATTCACAAGGTGGGCTGCGACCGGCTGTAGCGCAAGCCTCCCCAAAGGCCGGCTCCGTGTGGCCTTAGGGAAGAAGCCCCGTGGCAGGCGGCAAGCGAGGGGCATAAAGAGGCGTGTCCATGAACTCGCAAGCTCTCATGGCTGATTTCAGTTTTTAAGGTTTTTCTGAGTCCCCTTGGTGCAAGGAGGGATTTGTTCAGTCAGCTGGGGAGCTTAGGATTTTATTTTTATTTTTCAGCTTGAAGAAAGCAAACCAGGGTCTAGAAAAAGGGGACCTGCGTTTGGCAGGTGGTCGGGAAGGCCTCTCAGAACAGGTGACACTAGATTGACCTCTGAAAGCAAGAAAGAGCCAGCTGCACCACCCGGGGAGCAAGCTCTCATTTGCAGATGAGGAGGAAGAGGCTGAGAGAGCAGTGACCTGACCTGGGATGTCCTTCTAGCCCACGGAACCTGCAAAGGTGATGGCGTCGCTCCCTGGGTTTGGGTGTGTCGTGCGGCAGGGCTGCTCGGGTGCCGGTCCCACAGCTGCCTGTTACCTAAGACGCTGTCCCAGCAGACGAGAGCAAGACCCCAAGCTGCGCGCTGCCGTGTGTCAGCAGGCCACACGGCAGGGAAATGCAGGGGTCCCCAGGAGTGACAGTGACCTCCAGCAGACAGGAAGCAAGAAAATGGGGACCTCAGTCCTGCAGCCACAAGAACTCAATTCTGCCAACAACCACGAGAGCTTGGGGGAGGCCCCGAGTTCAAGACAGCAACGCAGCTCAGTGGGCGCCTGGCTGCAGCTTTGTGAGACCCTAAGCAGAGGCCCCAGGTTGCTGTGCCTCGACTCCTGCCCCGTGGGAAGCGAGGGAAGATAAACGCCAGTTGCTTTAAGTTGTTCAATTCATGGTAATTAGCGACACTAGCTGTATCTTGGGCCACTTACTCTGAGCCTCGTCTTCCTCATCTGGGAAGTGGGAACAACGGCAGCTCCCACTGCTGCTGTGAGCGTGTGGCCAGACGGCATTCGCAGAGTGCTCGGTGCCGCTCCCCGGTCGCGAGGAGTGCCGGGATAAATAACGGCGGCGAGACTGTCACTGCCCCTTTCAAGGGAGCGAGGGAGCGCAGGCCTCTCACATGGCACTGTCTGGGCAGACCCCGCAGGGCCGTGTGGAGGAGACGGAGAGTCAGAATCCCTTGGGATTTAATAAAAATAGCATTTTGTGGGAGAAGCATCTTATCAGAGCCTGCAGTTCACGGTTTCAGGACCATTTCCTCCAGCTTTATTTTTCACGTTGATCGTATCTCAGTTCTAGAGCGTCGTCCTGCGGGAAACGGGCTCGAGCGTTTGGAGAGGGCCCTGGGAGCGCTGTGTGCACGGGAGAGGCCGTGACAGTGTTTCCTGGGCGCAGGCCCATAATTTCAGAGCTGGGCGAACGACACTCTGGTGGAAAGCGTGCATGCGAGGCTGTAACCCTCGTCCTGCTCTCGAATTATTCCGTAGCCCTCCAATAAAACAAGCACAGAATGTCAGCTGGGCTGTTTCAACAGGCGGAGCAGAAATGGCTCTGGTGTGGTGGAGCCCGTGCGCAGCCGGCACGGGGGGCCGGGAGGACACTTTGCCCGCGTCCCTCGGCAGGGGTGTCTTAGTATTCGATGCCGGCGATCTTACACAGCAATGAAGAAAAATTAAAACCTGAAGGCAAAAGAGCCGGGCTTGGGAAGTGAAAATCTGTGGCTCTTCCACCGCTGGTGGAGGGAACCCACTGCCCATGCGTCTGGGAGGGAGGCTGGCGGGAAACGCTGCTGTCCCCTCCTGAACTCGGGGCCTCCCCCAAGCTCTCGTGGTTGTTGGCAGAATTGAGTTCTTGTGGCTGCAGGACCGAGGTCCCCATTTTCTTGCTGTCCGTTTGCTGGAGGTCGCTGTCACTCCTGGGGACCCCTGCATTTCCCTGCCGTGTGGCCTGCTGACACACGGCAGCACGCATGTGGCAGAGACTGAGTTCCAATCCCGAGTCTGCCTCTCGCTGGCCGTGTAGAGGTGAGCGCACTGCCCTCTGTGAGCCTCGGTTTCCTCAGCTGTAAGCTGGGTGACAGTATCCTCTCCGTGTGGCTACAGCGGGGACTGGGCGAGATGGTTCTTATGAGAACACACGATCGCTACTAACAACAGGGGAGCAGAGACCTTTCAGTACCAAGGCTGCGTCAGCAGAGCAGACACTGGCAAACGCTGGCACAGGCATTTACCGGGGTCAGGGTGTGATTTGGGGGTTCACCTTGGCAGCTGACCTCAGCTGAGTGGGACTTTGCACCCTCCCAGCAGCAAGCCCAAGTGGGTCAGGGTGAGAAGGAACTGGGTTCTCAGGTTTGCCTCTCTCCCAGAATGGCACGGATTGTTCTTCTAGAAACTGTGTCACAATGAAGAAACCACACCCAACACCACTCTTTAAATATGGCGTCCTTCTCGGCCCCGTCTCCTGCCTTCGGTGGAGGCAGCCCAGGGACGCGCCGCAGCCCCCAGCACTGTGCCCCACGTCGACAGCAGTGCTGAGACTGTCCCCAGCTGGCCCGTGCGGAGCACTCACGTGTGCTGGGCGATATGACATGTTACGTGGACTTGGCAATGTGCAGTGTGGCGATTCGGTCCCGGGTGCCATGAGAGAAGCCCTTCGTGGGTCACTTCACTTGATGCTGACACAGCTGTTAGAGGCAAGCATTGCTGCTCCTGTGCCGTTGATGAATCAAGAACTATTTACAGACGGTCCCCTTGCGATCGTCACAGGTCAGACGTTAGCAGAGTTAAGACCTAGGCTCAAGTGAGTGCACAGACCAATGTTCTCTGCCTGTGGCTGGGAACTAAAAAAGAAAAAAGAACTAGGGTTCCCAGAATTCTAAAGTAGGCAGTAATAATTTGAGGAACACACTGTGACAAATATCTAATTTGATTTTTTAAAATTATGTTATGCGCGGATTTCAGGATACTCTTCATTTATTACAACACCCACATGCAAAGTTACACCCTCTCTCTCTCTTTTTTAGTGTGACTCAGGTGGCTTTCCACAGCACAAATCTGACCCCGCCCCTCACCTACCTACAGCCCCTTAACGGCTTGCTGGTGCCAGGCTCTGGGATTCTATGTCCCATATAATCTCAGAAATGAAAAGTGAACACTGAGACATGGTTGTCGACTTTTAAATCTGACAACTGAGGTCATTAAAGCTAACTACTAAGCACGGCCATCTTATGCAGATGACAAAAGGGGAAACTGAGGGAGCCGTTTCAACCCAGAAGAGTCACAAGGACACAGATTTAGACTGAAGCAGAGTTGACCCGTGCCCAGGCCCGTCTGTGGACAAGTGTTTAGAAGGCACTGACCCAATGGCCGGGGTCAGGAGTCCTCATGGTGTTTCCTGATCTGGCCCGTCAGCCTGGCCCTGTGCCTGCGGCCCAGTCCTAGCAGATGCCCGGTGCTCCGGCACCTCAGGCTCTCCCTAGTCTTCTCCCTCGAGGACAAGCCCTTCTCCCTGCTGACACCCTGACTGGGGGTTTAGGACCCAGCTCAGGTGCAGTCTCCCCTGGAATACTGCAGTGGTTGAAGAGTATGTCCACAAAATTCACGTGTACCTAGTACCTTTGAATGGGACGTTATTTAGCGATAGTGTCTTTGCCAGACAAGCATGTCCATTTGTGCCAGCAAATGGTGTCCTTGCAAGCAGACCGTGACTTTGCCAGTGGGGTAGCTTGGTTTTGCACCTAAGTGAACATGAGCTTGCACTACAGTACAGTGAGCCTCCGATCCAGTGGCTGGTGTCCTTCTAAGAGGACAGGAAAAAGACGAACACACCCGGAGAAGAAGGCCTGGGGAGCACAGAGTCGGAGTTCGGAGTGACGCAGCCACGGGCCACGGAGCAGCAAGGATTGCCTGGGACCCCCGGGGCTGGGAGAGAGGCCGGGGGCTTCCCTTCCCTCAGAGCCGCCAGAGGAACCACACCTCGATTTCAGACTTCTGGCCTTGGGGAGGGGCAGACTCTATCCGCCAGCTCGGAAGGTCCTCCATGCTCCGGGACCTGGACTTTGTCCCGACAAATGGGGCAGGAAGTGCCAACGTGAAAGGGGGAATTTTGCATCTTCTGTCGATGCGGCCTCTCTGCCCAAACTGCCACCTGCGGGCAGCACCTGGACGGTGCTGGTGGGGGTCTGGCCGGCGGAGCTGACCCGTACCAAGTGCTTACACTCTGCCAGTGATTGGTCCGGGCACCCTGCGTGTGTTACTCACGTGATCTTCGTGATGGCCCTTGTTAGTGTCCTGTGGCTGCCATGACAACTACCACAAACACGGTGACTTAAGTCAACACAGATTCACTCTCACAGTTCTGGAGGCCAGAAGTCCAAAATGAGTCTTAGGGGGCTGAAATCAAGGTCAGCAGGGCTGCCTTCCTGCCTTCTGGGGGCTATACGGGGGGCCTGCGCTTTGCCCTCTCGGCTTCTAGAGGCTGCTCAGCTGGCGTGACCTGGGCCCCTTCCTGGTGCTGCGGCAACGTTGCTTCCGTGGTCACAGCTGCTGCGACTGCCTGCATTGTGAGAGCTGCCTCATGAGGACGTCCAGGGTGGCCTCCCCTCTCGTGATCCCTAACTCGATTGTGTCTGCAAAGGCCCTTTTGCCGTGAGAGGTGACATAGTGGCAGGTTTTGAGGATTAGGGTGTGGCATCTTTGGAGGGAGCATTATTCATTCCACCACGCAGCCCGCGTAGGTCGTGCCACGGACTGAATCGTGTTTCCCTCGGATTCATATGCTGAAGTCCTGCCCCCCGTGTGGCAGAATGTGACTGTCTTTGCAGGAAGTGTCTTTAAATAGGTGATTAAGGTAAAAATGAGGACATCAGGGTGGGCTTGAATCCAGTCTAACTGGTGTCCCTATAAGAAGAGGAGATCAGGACACACGAGGGGCTGTTTGCAGAGGGACGACCTTACGGACAGGCAGCAAGAGGGCGGCTGTCTGCAAGCCAGAGCGTGAGGCCTCCAGGACCAGCCCTGCCAGCACCTGCGTCTGGGGTTCCAGCCTCCAGAGCCGGGAGGGCATGAATTTCTGTTGGTTAAGCCACCCAGTTTGCAGTATTTTGTGTTGTAGCCCTCGCAGACTAACACAGGTAGACGGTCTTAGTACCCCTATTGTATTGGACAATAAAACCAGGGCTGAGGGAGTTAAACATTCTCCTGAAGTCATAGAGTATGTACACAGCTGAGCAGGATACACCAGTCAGAGACCCAGGACTTAACCTGAAGGCAGGGAAGCAAGTTTTCAAATGCACGCAGTCCACTGAGGTCTCGTACCTAACATAAAACCTCATGTTGCCACTCAGATCATTTTCTTCTTGCTTTATTTTTCGGGAGAGAATGAGCCTTTGGTTAAGCCACGCTCAGAGTTGTTGATTTTTCTTTCATTCTGCAAAGAACACACATCAGTGTGGTTGACATTGATTAATTCAGCTCAAAAGCTGTGTCACTCCACGGGGTGGCCTGGATGTCAACTTGGTTACGAAAGCAAGTGCATTCAGCTAATTGTTCCCAAGCATATCTCAGGGAGATTTGGAAGCTTTCAAGCTTCACAAACATGTTCAAGGATGCACTTGGGTCCAATTAATCCCTTCTTGGGTGGGTGAGCCCAGGCACAATGAGGGGTCATCGTCCCAAGAAGCTCAGGCTCCGCCAGCCCACACGGCCTGCACAGAGCCGCCCCACTGCTTTCTTTCTTTCTAGCTGCTCTTAGCACACTGAGACGCAGCGCTTGGTCCACCAGACCGCGGGATCCTCAAGGCAAGGGTGATCACCGCACACAGGGAAAGCAGCACAGGTGTGTGGGATAGCAGGATGCTGGCCCACAGGGACTGCGAGGCAGCCTTCGGCGATGGGTGAAGTGCTAAAGCCCTTCTCACGTGAACAATATTTCAAATCCTTGCTCTACTACTGTGAGGGTCTCAGTTTTCCTCATCTGTAAAATGGGGATAAATGAAGTGATGTGTGTGAAGGACTCCCCTATTTCCTAGCACGTAGTAGATGCTCAGTAAGTGGTGGTCACTTCTCCCACCCCCTGCATCCACTCCCACTTAGCAGGGACTTTATGAGGAACACGAAGTGGCAGAAAGGAAGATGGAGGAGCTGACTCCAAAATGGTTAAGACCATTTCTCACATTTGCACAATCCTGCAGTTCACAAAGCCCCTTCCCACACTGAAATCCATTTAGCCACCTGCCAGCCCTAGGGAACCAGCACTATCTTCTGTTTTGTGGATGAAGAAACTGCAGCCTAGAGAGGCGAAGCGACTTCCCCGTGGTCACAGTTAAAAAGTGGCTGAAGCACGATTTGAGCCTGTTTCCCTGACGCCACCTGCTGCCTTTCCTTTGCACCCTCTGGGTGCGGCAGAGCCGCCTGACCAAGCCGCACGTGCCTGGACTGCACCGCGGCCCTCGAGTCCGGGCAGGTGCAGCTCCCCATTCCTGGGTGCTCCTCTCTGCCCCCGGCCTCCGCCTGGTCCACCCCGCCGCACCCATTAGCTCTTGGCTCGGTGTCTGTCCTGAGAGGCCCTGGGTGGCCCAGGTCGCCGTCCGCACCTTCCTCCTCCCCCACTGCACTGGCCCAGCAGTGGCCACGTGGGTGTGTGTGTTGCGTGACCGTCTGGCGGACGCCTCTTTCTCGGCAGGCTCTGGTTCCATCGAGGCGGGGCCCACCCATTGCTCAGCCCTGCTTCAGTATCGAGTACACAGCAGACGCTCCAGAACCGCTGGTGGCCTTACTAAATCCACCAACTCGTCACGAGGCACTGGGGAACGCCGGCCAGAACCCCGCCACATTTGAGTCCCAAGGTCCCGGACAGGCCCAGGCTTCCGTACATGGCCACTTAGGGTCAGGTCCTGGCTTGGGGCCCGAGCAGGGGACCCACACTCTCTGCTAGCACAGTTAACCATGAGGGCAGCTTCCCCAGGGCCGTGGCCTGGCGCTCACCTGGCTTCACTCACTCTTGGCAGCGTGCAAATCGCCACGATGATTCCGTCCTGCGTTTTCCTCCTGGAGGAGTCACCCGGGAGAGCTCTAAGTGGCCAGGCCCGCAGGCACTGTCACTGCTTGTGAGCTTCCCACTTCTGTGACCGCTCGGATGACACCGCATCCTTAATCCAACTTTCTGAGGAAAACGCTGGAAGGAGTTCAAGTCCATGTCAAGGCCAAACCTTACTCTATCCACGCGATTCCTGCTGGAATCCACGCAGACGGGGCAGTGGGGCCCACGGCCACCAGCGGGAACCGGCCGCTCCCCAGACACGGAGACCAGTGCTCAGACGGGTCACCCTTGACCGGCCTGGCGAGTGAGCGTCCGCGCTGGGATTTGCACTGCAGTTTCCCGAGTGCCCTGAGCCTCTCTGCCCAGGGATTTTATCTGCGCCATCGAGAAGGTGTTTGGGAGCCGGAAGAGACCCAAGGATCACCGCGTTCTCTCTCCTTACTGCAGACAAGGTGCTCGGAGATGTTCGACTACTTGGTCAAATTACAAACACGTCCATTTCAAAGCTGGGCTCAGGTCTGAGTCGATCTTACCCCACATGCTCTTCTGACATCCAAGAATTGACTGTTCCCTCTCCCACCCCGTTCCTATGGCCGCCTTCCTCTGGCCCCCATTCGCCACCCTGCACGGGCTCTGGATCTGCACCTGGGGGGAGCCCCTCCAGGCACTCGGGGTGCACGTGTGGACGCCTGCCCTCTGCCCGCAAGGTCCCGGCTCTGAGGACACAGCGGTGAGCCGGCCACCCTTGGGGAGCTTCCCCGGGAGCCCACAGGGCAAAGCTCCCTCTAGCTGGGAGGGTGGCCAGCCGGAGACAGAGCTGTGTGATACATTCCATGAGGGAACAGAGGGGTGACAGAGGCGCCATGTGGGAGAGATGGCTGGGAAGGGTCCCGGAGGACGGACAGAGGCAGGGGCTGTGGGCTGGGTGAGGAGGGCACCGGGCCCATGGGGGGGCAGCAAGGGGGGTGCGGGAACTGTGCACCTTCGCTCTGAGTGCTACGGAATGTCCCCGAGATCTTCGAGGAGGGACAGGACACCACCTGATCACACGGCCCTGGTGAGTGGAGTCATTTTTATTTTAGCAGGTGAGACTGGAACCTAAGCATGTTCACTAACTTCCCAGGACAAGCCTGGCTTCTGGCCGAACGCCCTCCTCTGACAGACCCACCCACACTCACAGGAGTGAGGGGCCCAGAACCCCCAGCAGAGTGCAACCCGCCCTCCCTCCCACTCGCAGCCTCAGCACCGCCACCTGCCTCGGGACAGGGGACGGGTCTCACGCTGCCCTTTGTCCCAGTTACATTGGGCACAGGCTCTGTGACACACCTCGCCTGGCTCGTCCCCCTGCTGGACACCCAGCCCTTCCGTGGTCCCCTCTGGAATTCATGCCCAGCGTCGGCCGCCCCATGCCGGGCATCCCCCTCCCCCTTGTCCTAATCCAAACCTGGTCGTCCTCCGAGGACAGTTTCCCCACTGCCCCTTGGCCCAGCCTGGAGGAGGGAAGGGTCCCCTGTCCCTCAGTGCCCCATCCTGTCTTCCACCCAAACCCTGCCAGCTGGGGACACTGGGCCCCTATGTCATGTGGTCTCCTTCCCTGCAGTCTCCTGTGGACAGGTAGGACGGTCCCACCACGCCTCAGGGGGAGGATTTAGCTCCTGGCCACCAAGAAGACCTTGGCTCTCACCGCCCCGTGGGACTGGGCACCGGCCCTGAGGTGCGTGACTCCCCCCCCAAGGGTCTCTGCCACATCCTCTCACTCCGTGCCACACCGGCCCTTCCGGCCTCCCACACTTCCCACTCTGGAACCACCCATAGTTCCTTCCGCTTTCTGCCCCTGCAGGTCTCCGCCCCACTGGCACCATGATCCAACCACCCTCGTCCGCCTCCTGGCTGTCCCTTCGGCCCGCCCCGGCTCTCGTCCACCTCGCCCTCCGGAGCGTCCCATGGGCCTCATGCTCCCCGTACCCTCAGCTCCCTGCCCGTCTGCCCCGACGACAGGGCTGGAGAAGGAGACGTGCAACCGGTCAACGGGCTTCCCTCCGGATCCCCGCTCGGGCCCCTCATGCTGCCTGCGCCACGCTGTCCTCGCCGTTCACTCCTGCTCTCCGGCGATGTTCTCCTCTCTCCGCACCCCACAAGGTCTCGGTGTCTCCGCTTGTTCCTCTCTTACCCACACCCACATCCACCCCCGCAGCACATCGTGTTTCCTCCACTGCAGAGCATGCCCGCCTCTGCTGCCCCGTGTCTGCCCTTTGCTCTCACGCTGTCCCCTCTGTCCACTCACCCTTCTTGTGCCTCCTCTGTGCAGTAAGACTCACGTCCTTGCAGAGGCCTCCCGGGCACTGACGAGCTGGCCTGCCCCCCACCCTCCCTGCCGTGCCTGGCCACGTTGGCCCCTCACGGCCTCCACCTTGCTGTCCCTGCCTGGAAGGCCCACTCCCCAGGCGTGCCCGGGACTGCCAGGACTGCACCCAGCCCCCCGCCTTTGTCCTTCTCTCCCCTCAGCCCCAGCAGACGCTTTGCTTGCTGACTTGTTCCTTGTCTCTCTGCCCATTAGGATGCAAAGCCACAGCAGCAGGGACTTCCCTCCACCTGCTGCGTCACCACGACCTGCAACAGCATCTGCCGCGAAAGCACACTTAGTGAACCGCTGCGTGGACAGCGGAGCCGACCGGTCAGACTCAGCGTCGAGGCCCCGGACTCAGGCCTGCCCTGTCTCCGCCAACGCCGCTGCTTCCGCGTTTTCACAGTTGGTCCACGTCTAGCGGCTCCAGCAACAAGGCCCTCGCTGCCCGTGCAGTGCCCTGGCAGTCACAGCCCCTGAGTCGCGGCAGGGCCTGCGTCTTCCACCAGCCCCGGTGGGATTCCCATGCCTCCTGGGGGCTGAGGGCCTGCTGTGCCCGTGGAGCAGGAGAGAGCCCCGAGTTTCCTCACGGTGGGAGCCGGGAGCCCTGGGCTCGCTCGGGGAGGCGTTTTTGGGAATTCTTAGTCTGCAGCCCCCGGCATGTAGGTGTAGCCTCATTAACATGCCAGCTCCAGTGGTGATTCCCCCGGGACCCGGCTGGAAAGACCACGCTGCAGCCGCGAGGCCCACGGGCTCCCCTGGAGCCTGGCACCACCAGTGTGACGGGCGCCTGCGGCAGGGGATCACCCGGACTCACAGCGTGAGCACACGTGGGGGGGCAGGGCAGGGACAGCGCAGCTGGGAGGGAAATCAGCACCCCCAACAGGCATGTGTGTGCACACGCACAGACAGACACGCACAGACAGACACGCAGACACACGCACACAGACACACACACAGACATGCACAGACAGACACGCAGACACACGCACACAGACACACACACAGACATGCAGACACACGCACACACACACAGACACACACGCACACACACACAGACACACACAGACACGCAGACACATGCACACAGACACACACAGACACACACAGACAGACACGCAGACACACACAGACACACACACACAGACACACACAGACACACAGACACGTACAGACAGACACACACAGACACACACACACAGACACACAGACACACACAGAAACACACACACAGACACACAGACACACACACAGACACACACAGACACACACACAGATACACAGACAGACACACACAGAGACACACACACACAGAGACACACAGACACACACACAGATACACAGACAGACACACACAGAGACACACACACACACACAGAGACACACACAGAGACACACAGACACACACAGAGACACACACACAGACACACACAGACACACACACACAGACACACACAGACACACACACAGATACACAGACACACACACACAGACACACAGACACACACACAGACACACACAGACACACACACAGACACACAGACACACAGAGACACAGACACACACAGAGACACACACACAGAGACACAGAGACACACACAGAGACACACACAGACACACACACACAGATACACAGACAGACACACACACAGACACACACAGACACACACACAGACACACAGACACACACACAGACACACAGACACACACACAGATACACAGACAGACACACACAGAGACACACACAGAGACACACAGACACACACACAGACACACACAGAGACACACAGACACACACAGAGACACACACAGACACACACACAGACACACACAGACACACACACAGACACACACACACAGACACACAGACACACACACAGACACACACACACAGATACACAGACAGACACACACACAGACACACAGACACACACACACAGACACACAGACACACACAGAGACACACAGACACACACAGAGACACACACAGAGACACACACAGACACACACACAGACACACACAGACACACACACAGACACACACACACAGACACACAGACACACACACAGACACACACACACACAGATACACAGACAGACACACACACAGACACACACAGACACACACACAGATACACAGACAGACACACACACAGAGACACACAGACAGACACACACAGACACACAGACACACACAGACACACACACACAGACACACAGACACACACACACAGATACACAGACAGACACACACAGAGACACACACACACAGAGACACACACAGAGACACACACAGAGACACACAGACACACACAGAGACACACACAGACACACAGACACACACACGGCTGACGGCAGGGCCCCGGGAGGCACAACGGAAGGATTTCCTCTCTCTGTTTTTGCTAGGACTGGAGGCGCCTTGGTTTGACAGCAGAGTCGATGTGAAAATACTACAGAGAATTAGTATTTTAAGAGCTGCTATTTTTAGGGCAAATCTCTCTGTGAGTGTCATCGAGGGGGCATGCTGCCAAAATTTGTAAAAGTCACAAAGTCTGAAACTGTCGGCACTGGAAGGGAACTTTATCTGAAACGAACTAGCCATGGGTCGTAAACCTCTCGGAGCCTCAGTTTCCCCATCTGTAATGTGGGATAATCACCATGTTCCCCTCCAAGGGTGGTCGTGAGAATTCAGTGCAATGATGCATACAAAAGGATTAGCCCAGACTTGGCATAGGGTGAGGGCTTAATTAATGCACCAACTGTTTAAAAATGCATGATTTCTAAATACGAAATCCTTGCCTGGGAGAAGGGCACTGCCAGGCAGAAAGCAGCAGAGCCGAGGCCAGCGTGGGTCTTTCGCCTGCAAGCTGTTGGGAATTTTGCTTCTTAGGAAGACCACAGAGGGGGACCGGGTACCCTTCTTGCCACCCAGGCGGAGGAGGACACAGGTGGGAGGGAAGGTGCCAGGAGGCAGGAACGGGAGGGTTCTGCAGCTGACCCTGTGGCCGTGTCATCTGGCACCACTCACGGCACTGCCCGTGTGTTATCTCATTGCGTTCTCACCACAGCTGTGTGTGGAGGTATCGTCATTCCCGTCTTACAGATAACGAGTCTTATGCCCAAAGAGCTGGAGTGACTTTTCCAGGGTCACCCAGTGGGATGGTTAATTTTATGTGCCAACTTGACTGGGCCATAGCACCCAGCTGTTTGGTCAAACATTGTTCTGGATGTTTCAGAAGTGGGAATATTTTGGGATGGGTTTAACATTTAAGTCAGCAGGCTTTGAGTAGAGCCAATTGTCTGCCACGATGTCCACTCAGCTGAAGGCCTTAGGAGAAGAAAGACTGGCCTCCTCTGGCCTTTGAACTTGACTTGTGGCATCAGCTCTTCCCTGGGTCTCCAGCCCGCAGATTTTGGACTTGTACTTCCACAATCTCATAATTCAATTCCTTAAAATTCTCCCCCTCTCTCTTTCTCTCTCTCTTGCACACACACCCTGTTGGTTCTGTTTCCCTGGAGAATCCTGACTACTTCACCCAACTGGTGAGTGCTGGAGGAGCCAGGGTTAGAGACCAGGCACCCCTTCCAGAATCCCGCCCATTACCTCGTTAGCAACGTCCCACGGACACGGGGTGGCAGCCAGGTGTGGGCAGGCTTGGGCACGGCCACTTTCAGACAAATAATCTTATTGCAAACAGTCCACGTGCTATTTCCTGAAATCCATGCCTCTGGGCAGGGCAGGCAAGAGGTATGCAGAGTCCTGTACAGGATGGCAGGAGGGGCACAGAGGACAAAGGTGGCCCGCCCCTCACATGTGCGGGCCACACTTTCCCTGCCACACTGCACTGGCTGCAGCACACACGTGACTTCATTTAATCTAAAGCCCCGTGGGGGTGTGGGGGCCATCATGCTGCTTGAGCTACAGATGAGAAGGCTGCCGCTGTCTTGGGGCACACGTGGCAGGGGACTCCACAGGCACCTGCCCCTCCAGCAGCACCAGAGAGCCCCACTCTCAGCCTGGCTCTGCCACCGGTTAGCAACGCAGCCTGGAGACCAAACTCCCTAAGCCTGGCTTCCTCACCTGTCAAATGGGGACAGCAGTTCTTCCTACTGCTGGGATAGATGTAAGGATACTTCAGATAAAGGACCTGAGCTGTCAGCACCGTTCCTAGCGGCATCTTGGGAAGTCACCTATTCCTTCCATTCTCTCAGCAGCATCCTCAGAGCTTACTGCATGCCGGGCGCTGCTCTCTCCGCAGAACAGAGCGGACGGAACCCACGCACGTTCTCACGCTCGTGGCGATTACGTCCCAGTAGAGAAAGGCAGGAATGGAAAGAAAACAAATGATCCACATGGTCATTCAAGATGTGTCCTGGGTGACAGGACAGAGAGCTGAGAGCAGTGGGTGGGACTCCTGGAGACTATGAAGGTGATGATGATGAGGATGACAAGGATGATGATGACGATGAAGATGGTGATGACAGCGACGATGACAATGACCCCAACGATGACTATGATGAGCTTTGGGACCTTCAGCAGGCTTCTGGAGACGACGATGAGGAGGAGGACAGGATGAGGATGATAACATCACCCATGCCGACACGCTGTTGGGCCATGAGCAGCTCCCTAGCTTTTCTGAGTCTCTCTCTCTTCCCCACACCGCGAGGATGCTAAGCTCCACCTCACCAGCCGTCGTAAGGAATGCACGATTGGGGGTGACAGCGGGGTTAGCTACATGATTGGTGGGGTCCTGTGCAAAAAGAACGTGTGGGGCCCCTTGTTCAGATCTTTTTAAGAATGCCAAGATGGCAAGAGCAGAGCAGTAAACCAAGCACCAGCCCTCTGCGTGCAGGGTCCTGTGTCACCGGCCACCCCGGAAAAGGCACCTGCAAGTTGTAGGTGCTGGTCCCGGGAGGGGGAATCGCTCTTCCTGCTCTGCACACAATAAGGAGCTTAGGGAGAAGTCACTGGTTTAAGGTGACGCTGCTGAGGGGTTAGGACAGGATTCTTGCCCAAATGACTTGATGAAATATCTGTTCACAAAATTAGATACAGCATCAGTAAAATTCCTGTACCTCTTCAGAGCGACACTCTTCTATTTCATAGTAAATTTCAAGTGCAGAAGCCTGGGCTTTTGCACCCCCTTGGGTAGCACTGGAGAGGTTCGGGGGGGCCAGGAAGGGAGGGCCTGGGCTGGACGCATGGGGGCTGCACGGCCACAGGGCTGGGCTGCTCGGATGAGGCCTGCTCCGTTCCGTTTGCTCGTTTCTCTGCTCAGTGAAGAGATCATGGAAAAGCTCACAGCCAGCTGAGGACGGGTCAGGTCAGGAGTGGCTTCACCAGGATAATAAACATATTCAAATTATCCCTGAGAAGCAAGCACTGGGCTTGGCAGACACTGGATCAGGCAGCCTCCGGGTTCCTTGTGTCCTGTCTCCAGTGGTGGTGGCTCCAGCTGTGACCCTGGCAGCAGTAATACCGTCAGCCCTGGAGCTGCTCTGAACTGTTCCCGGCGTTGAAGTCACCCCCATGCTGATGCTAAAGTGTTACCCCACGCACAGGGAGGAGAGCACTGCCGTGACCAACACCGCAGACTGGGGGGCTTAAACAACAGACTTTCGTCTCTCACAGTTCTGGAGGCCAAAGTCCAAGGTCAAGGTGTCAGCAGGGTTGGTGTCTCCCAAGGCCTCTCTCCTTGGCTTGCAGACGGCCGCCTTCTCCCCTGTCCTCACGTGGTCATCCTGCTGTGGGTGCCTGTGTCCTAACCTCCTCTTCCTATAAGGACACCAGGCAGATTGGATCAGGGCCACCCTAATGACCTCAGTTTAACTTCATCGCCTCTGCGAAGACCTGTCCCCAGGTACGGTCACTTTCTGAGGTGCTGGTGGCTTCGACATTGGCCATAGATAGAGCATCTGAGTCCTCTGGAAGCACAGGGGCTGCAGAGGCCCTTCTTAGCTGGGAGGGCTCGGGGCAGTGGGGACGTCCTGGAGCTCAGAACCAGCTGGAAGCAGGGAGGAGCCGGGGCTTGGGCTCCAGGGACCACCCGGTGGAGCAGCAGGTGGGTGTGGTGGGGGGTTGACGGGGGGTAGGCCCAGAGAGGGGGCAGGAAGAATTGGCCCAGGAGTCCAGGCTTTTCCTTGAGACCTAAGATGCCCCCACTGGAGACTTTCTAACCAGGTAGTGAGTGGTGCATTTAGCATTTGAAAAAGGCCCCTGGGCCCCTGTGGAGGATGGGGCTGGGGTGGAGGGTAGGGAGACCTTGGGAGAGTCCCTAAGCTGGGAGAGAAGTGAGCACAGAGGGAATGGGGGCGAGAACAGACACCCCGGGTGGGTGAGGGGCGCGGGTGGGCGTGGAAAGGGTGGGGGATGCCGACTCTGACCAACAACCAGAAAAGGGGCGTTGCAGCCTGGGGGCTCCGCTTCCTTCAGGCTCACTTCCCTCAGCCTGACGCTAACAGATGGCCCTGTTGGTGACGGTTCCCAGGGATCCCTGTGTCCTCATGGAGGAGGGAATACTCTCTAAGTGTCAGCCTTTCTAGGACAAGGTGGGGCCCTGGCTTGGGGACGTGATGATTAGTTTTATGTGTCTGCTGGGCTAAGCCACTGTGCCCAGATATGTGGTCAGACGTCATCCTGGATGTTTCTGCGAGGGTGTTTTGAACGCAATTGCCATCTGCGCTGGGGGACCTTGAGTGAGGCAGCTCGTCTGTCATGCTGTGGTGGGCCTCATCCAGTCAGCCGAAGGTCTGGATAGAAGAAAACCTGGCCTCTCCCGGCAAGAGGGAATTTTGCCAGTGCTTCTGTTTCTCTGGAGAGCACTAAGCGGTATAGTTTGAATGTTTTGGCCCCCATCCCTCCCAAAACTCATGTTAAAATCTAATTGCCATGGTAACAGTATTAAGAGGCAGGGCCTTTAAGAGGTGATTAGGCCGTGAGCGTTCTGCGCTCATGATGGGTCGGTGCCACTGTCATGGGAGTGGGTTCCCTAGGAAAGGAGTTCAGCCCCCTCGCCCTCCTCGCCCTCTCTCCATGCGGCAGCAGGAAGGCCCTTGGCAGGTTCCAGCCCTCGATCTCGAGCTTCCCAGCCTCCAGCACTGCGAGCCGACGCACTCCTGGTCCTCGCAGGCCAGCCGGCGGTGGGTTCGGCCGCGGTGGTGCAGACGGGTGAAGGCACCGACACGCAGAGACACGAGTGCAGCTGGGACGCGCCTTGGCCTGAGGACTTGGGGCTGCTGGCGGACGGGGACTCCTGGGTGTCTGGCTGAGTGTCCGCCACCGCCCTCCACCTCCGGCAGCCCCTGCTCCGCCCGCCGTGCTGCGTGTGCCGGCCGGTCCTCCCGCCCTCCGTCTGTTCTTCTCCTCTCTTTCCTCGGGTCCCCAAGCCTGGGGATTCGCGCCAAGGTTGGGCCCGCCCTCCACTTCCCTTCTTTGTACCTGACTGCCTTCGGGCTGGGACGTGGGCTTTCTCCTGCCTCCAGACTGAAACGTCGCTGCCCGTGTCTGCCGTGGAGCCACACCACTGGGGCCGACGCTGGCGCAGGCTGACCCGAGCCAGTTCCTCGGGACGATGGTTCTCTCTGCACCAGCATCCTGCTGGCCCCGTTTCTCCGCAGAGCCCTGGCGCAGAGGGGCAAGCTGCAGCCACGAGTGCTCGGAAGCTGGAGCATCGTTTCACTCCTCTGCTTTCTGGGTGACTCCTACTTAGGGTCAAATCACAGTGTCAAAGTTTTCTCCCCTGCAGGAAGCTTTTCCTGGTTTTACCAGCTAACCTCACAGCAGTCCAACCATGTCTTCCACTTGCTGTGAAGGAATGTTTGGCACATAGCCGGTCTCAGCTGGTCTCTGCCGAGTGCAGACGAGTGGAAAGAGGATGTGCCGTCCGGGCGTAGCCCTGTGTGCTGTGGGGCTACTTACCTGTGCTGAACCAGTCTCAGCCTTTGTCGGGCTCATGCCAGGAAACTCAGCTGTCATGCTGCGTAGCATGAAATCCCTTGCACAAGTTAGTCTGAATTCAAGAAAGAAATACGGATGTGTGGCAGAGAGGAACGGCTGGGAATATTAGTCTGACAGACCCTCCCTTCTCCTGCGGAGGCCACGAGCATAAATTGTGCAGTTGCAGTTAGGACTGTAATGATAGAGATGAGTGGAAGTGTTATTAAATAGTCCACTGGTCCTGAAAAGATGGGAGCAGAGTTGTCATCTTCTTCTTTTTAAACATTTTGAAATTTTTGGTCTAGGCTAGGATGAAATATTAGATTACTGGCACTTTCCTTAATACGATGGCAACAACGAATAAATTAGGTGATGTCTCAAACATAAATGCGTGCTAAGGGGAGTGAGACATAGGAGTTGTGAGCTACTTGAGCCCTCAGGGCTCCTGCAGAAAGAATGCCAGCCTGGGCCTGCTTTTAGCAGGAATCCTGGTGAGTCATGTTTGTAAGAATCCCCTACCCCTGGTGTCCTTTCTCAGTCGTTTTCTGTTCACCCACCCTCCTTCTGTTCATTGCTCATAAACCCCCGGATATCTTCGCTCTTTCCAAGTTCAGCCTGATCTCTCTCCGCTATTGTGATAGTCTTGACACCATCACTATAGTCCTGAATAAAGTCTCCCTCACCATTTTAGCAGTGTCAGAATAATTGTTTTTAACAAGAGGTGAAAACCTTGCCTGAGGTCCCATGGCCAGGATGTGGTGGCAAGGTCCAGAGACTTAGCTCTGTCACCTGCCTCTCTGGGAGGAATTCAAGCTCAGAAGCTCCTTTGACACGTGGATTTGCTTGAATAAAAGATTGTTCCTCACCACCGACGTGTAAGCAAACCTGTGGCGCACTGTCTTCATCACTGCTGTCACCCAGTGTTATTAGTCACTTCAGGATTTAACCCTCTCCCAAGAGTTTCCGACGAGTCTGTTCACTTATTTGTCCATCATTCACAAATACAGTGCACCGCCACCGTGGCGGGTACGGAGGGACCCAGTGGGAATGCCACGGCGAACAAGAAGACATCTGCAAGGGCCTTTCAGCCAGGAACCGCTGAATACGATTCAGCGAAATGTGCTCTTTCATAGCTGCAGGGACGATTAACCTTGGCCCACATCTGGAAACTGCACCTACTAGGGTCATAACTGAGATCTTCAGGTTTCCTGAGAACTGGCCACCAGGCTCACGGCGTGCACCCATCATGTGCTGGCACAGTTGGTCTGACCACCACAGCCATCCCCCGCCCCAACCTTCATACAAAAAGACCAGGAGAGTGGAGGAGCATAAACCTGCCCTGCCTGTGAGGATGGGAAGGGATGTCCCCCACCTTCTGAAGCCAAGAGAGGAGCTTAAGAGTCCCACAGGTAGATACCAGAGCTGCCTACAAGAACTGACAAATGGCATTGTGTCCCCTGGTGCATGTCTGCGTGGGCAGTGAGCCTGCGTAGCTCGGGCAGTGGGCCCTCTGCTAACCTGGAAAGTGGAAGAAGGAATGAGATGAGAGATGCTGACATATTAGCAAAAATCAGGGTTGGCCCCTAGATAGTTGGGGCTTAACTAAAGAAGGAGGTTTATTTCTCTTTCATGTAGAAATCTAGGTGGCCAATCCAGAGCTGGCGCAGCAGTTGGGTACCAGCTTTTGAAGCCCTTGGGAGGACCAGGCTCACTCTGCCATCCTTAGGGTGTGGTTCTCCATCCGCTAGGAGGGAGCTCTAGGAATCACATCTCTATCCAAGCAGGAAGATGGAAGAAGCGTGGAAGAAGAGGTGAAGAGAAAGTGTCAGCTGGGTCTTAGGGAGTTTCCTGGAAGTTACCTTGCAATATTTCTGCTCATACCCCATGGGCCAGGACCCAGTCACATGGTCAAAGCCAATGCAAGGGAGGCAGGCAGTGTGGGGTTTACTCTGGATGGCCGCACACCCACAAGCCCAGGTGCAATTCCAATACCACGGGAAGAATAGCAGCTAGAGTACAGCTGCTGTCTTTGCCACAGCAAGGAAGTGAAAGAGGACAGTGGGAGGGCCACCCCTCCCTGCCCCAGCATCTGGCATTATAAGAACGCATGAGTTTCCTGAGCAGCATAGGAAACCACCTGGCTGGTTTCACTGTGTGCTTAGGCAAGGGGACGACAGCCATGAGTTTAGGGGGTGCTTTCCTGAGGACAAGAACTAAAGGAGGGTCCGCTCTGGAATTCCCATGTCAGGGAGTCCCTGCCAGATCTCCTAAGAACTCAGTCATGGCTTATGAGAGACAAGGCCATTGGCCACCAAGACTGCCTGGGTTTGCCTCCTGTTTGACCTTGGGCACGGTGCTGTGCCTCTCTGTGCCTGTGTGTCCTCATTCATAATTGGGAGTCATGTCATGCCCACGTCATGAGGAGACTGTGGGGGGCAGTGAGTTACTGAATGCCGAGCCCCCGGAGGCAGACCTGGCAGATGCCGAGCTGCCGTCATTAGTCGGACAGCCCCAGGCAGAGGGCACTGACGGCCGTCGGCCAAGAGCGAAAGGACTAACACGGAAAGTTGTGCAAGTTTCTCTCTCCTTTGACTCAACACATCAAAGAAGCAAAAACCTAGACGAGGGAGGAATTGGGGACGGGTATCACAGAGGCAGACCCTGCCCTCCACACTCACATTTCAAGGTGAGAGACAGGGAAAGGAAGTGGCAGCAGTGAAGCCCCCTCAGCCACACCTGGACCATGACGGGGGAGGGCAGAGGTCAGAATCTTATGGAAACACTGGGCTTGTAATTATCAGTTTCCTGGGATTGATGGAATCCACCCGCAATGGGATCTGCTACTCAATAGAAAAAGGACACTCACCGTGGCACAAATGGGCAAGGATGAAAGAAAAACAAAAACTGTTTTATTTAAATAGCCCAACAACAGAGGTCCATAACAAACTGACTATGCTCGCATTTCTCTTTTTCAAAGTTGACTTGTACTCAGCCAAGTTTAGCAGCCCACGTGCGGCTCCACTGTGTTTGCACCAACAAGCCAGGGGGAGCCTCAGCGTGGAGGCAGCAGACGCTGCTGGCCCTCAGCCTAGTGCTCTGTCCCCTGAGCCTGTGCTCTGGGCAGCATCTGACTCAGTGACCCCCAGCCTCCACTGAACTGGGGTCAGGGAAAGGCCACCGACTACAGCCTCTTGAGGCTGTTGACCACAGGGTGGGACAGCTCCAAATGCTTCTTTACACGACACAGAGTCCAACCAGCCCCCAGCGTATTCACCCTTTTGTTCCAGTGTTGCCCTCTGGGACCACGCATATGCAAGGCCTGTCGGAAAGTATCTGGCCACGTAACCATTCTTGTTACCGTAATATTAACAACGGCTCGATACTCTCCGGACAGGCCTCGTGAGCTTCTTTCCTCTTCCACTGCACACAGACAAGAGCAAACTCAAAGTCTTATTAAAAGCCCACGTGTTACATTTCTAGTTTAGCTTAGTTGGGGGGGGGAGGATGTGAGTTATTTCCAGGAGATAAGGGTGTTTTTCTTTTTTTCTTCTGAAATCAAAATCTTAGCATGGAGAGGGGAAACTAGAGTCGGCAGATGTGAGTTCCAACTCTGCCACCAGGCACTATCCCCATAATCTTCCTCCAGCTACTTAACCTCCCTGGGCCTCCATGCTCACAGCTGCACACAGACAGGTGGTTGTGAGGGTTAAGTGAGGTGGCGCAGGTAACGCACCTCATGGAGCCCTGTGACCAGTTAGGCACGCAATAGGTGGAGCTGTTATTGGGGCCACTATTGATACTTTTTACTCAGGTTCACTTTGCCAACTTGATGCTCAAGAAATTCGGCATCAGCTTCAACAAGGTCAGGTCAGCATTTGCACCCAAGTCCAAAATGCCAATTGCTTCCACTCAATGCTAAGTATTACAAAGAGGCCACCAAGAAGCCAAGTATAGGCACTGCCATTTGAGTCACCACTTGGGCCAGGTGACTGGGCCACTTGTGCCTCTTGTCCCCCATGGTGGGACTGCTGTGTACATTTTCTCTGCACACGTGTTGCCCCGGCAGCCCCCAAGCACCCAGAGGCTGCTCCTAGTCATCTTGCTCCCTGTCCACCGTCAGCCAGGGTGGGGCGCGTCCTCACCTTTGCTTTAAGATGAAGATGGTGACCGGCCAAGAGATTAATAGGCTTGTTCTCGTGCTCAGAGATAAGTGGCGGAGCCAAGCTCCAAACTCAGTTTTACTTATATTTCACTCTGTTTTAATTTATCTGACTTGTTGAACATTTGGAGAAGGTAGGAGGAGGGAGGGGATCAAACGGACCTGTGACGGAACATACCAGAATCCAGCTCGCCTGTCCTTTCTCTCTGTGACCCTGGCGGCAGATCTGAGGCTGTCATCCCCAGGCCCAGTGTCCGGGGTGAGAACTGGATGGAGGCTCAGGGGACCGAAGCCGCTTTCCCCAGAGAGCACAGCCGGGAGGCAGAAGGCCAAGGACTCCCTCTCTGGAGCCGGACCCTCTGGTCACCGACTCACTCTCTTTCCAGGACAGGTCGGTCCAGGCTCTGCGGGACGCAGGCTCCGGGCAGGTGTCCCTCACGCAGAAATGGAGGCTGCGGTCTGCACAAGCACGAGTCGCCCGTCACTCTCCGGGCACACCCGGACACCCTGCTGAGGGGGAGCGCGGGCTCGGTCCCCAAACCTCCTCTCACGCCGCCCTTCAAAGCCCGGCGCCCTCACGGCTCTGCATGATGCACGCAGCACTCAGGCCCCGCGCCCACCTCCTCCTCCCCCGCGACTCCCCCATCAGTCCCTCTTGAAAAACCGAGTAATACCCACATCGAAGGCAAGCCCCCAGGTTAACTGCTCAATACTCCACGGGAAAATGTGTGTGAAAATGTTCAGAATGCCGCCTGCTTCCGCCCTCAATGGAATTCTCTGTTTTTATGCAATGGGTGAGGTTGAAGGTTTTCAAATGTGACAGTTTCTCTTCCAGCCCAGCCTCTAGTGTCACTGCTAGAAAACAGTGTTACTTGATAGGCAGTTTTTAAAGAATGCGGGATGAATGGTGAGGACATTTAAGGAATTCCAAGATAAGGATGAAAATAGGTTATATTCAGAGTTTCATTTAGAGAAATCTTAGAGGTTCTTATTGCTCAATTCACTCACTTCTCTGGATATATCTAGAAGCTACTTTGTGCCAGGCACCGTGTTAAGCACCGAAGATAGCAAGATGCATAGAACAGCTTAAACACAGCAGTGGAGGAAGCAGACAGGTACATGAGTCATTGCTGGTACAGAAGTACGCAAAAGCTCAGTGCAAACACAGAAGAGGGAGGATATCAAATATTGTTAGGAGAATGTGGGAAGGCTCCCAGGGGAGATAAGTTTTTTTCCCAGCAAGAGTTGCTAGAAGTGGGAGGTTCAGGCCGAGACACCACTGTGAACACACGAAGGCCCCCGGATTTACGTGTGGGTGGTGGCTGGAGTGGCATGTTTTTCTACTTAGCATGGTTTGCTGCCCTCTTCTTCCTGTTCCTTTGAGGGACCCCTTCCCCATTGAATATGGCTGTCCCTGGGGCTCAGCCCACCAAAGGCGGGGTGCATGGTTCAAAGTGGCTGAAATATAATATTCCATCCCTTTGTCTACAGAGCTCTGCAAAGCAAGATCTCTCCCTCTCTCAACAGGGCCGTGGCATTTGGACTCTGTCCTGAGGGTAATGAAGAGTAAGTGAATGTTTTTTAAGAAGCAAAGTGACATGGTTTGATTTTGTTTCAGAAAGACATCTCCAGCAGGCGATGGGTCAGTTTACCTCTTATCCATTAGTTTATGTAAATATTGACAGAGCCTCAACTTACTCAGTGGAGGTAGAGGGGAAGGATGCATATTTTGAAGCTGCTAATTTCATCTGAAAATACCACAAGGCAGTTTTCCTCCTTAATAACTCAGTTTATTTAATTAGCAGTGAAAATTGAATTCTTCTGTGGTAAATAATGGGTAAACACTTCAAACAAACATCTATCACACAGCAAACCCCCTCTCAGTAACAGAACATGTGTCAAAATTAATGAGCACATCAATTACTAAAAGAAACAAAGAAGTAGTCATGGTAGGGAGGCTCATGCATGGTTTCCTCCACCGGAATTCTCAGCTGGCTAGAGCAGCTCTGCTCGGGCTGATTTCACTCTTCCTAGCCCTGGCCTGGAGGTCACTTTCTCTTGGCCTAAAAGCCTCAGCCTTTCACCATCCTGATAATTTCTGAAAGCAGCAGTGCCAGGCTTGGCAAGCGAGCCAAGGCCATGGACCTGGCACCAAGTCCAGAGTCTGCCCTTAATGTCCAAAATCTGCCTGGAACCCACAGGAGACACATCCACAAGGCCACTGAGTCTGAGTCGCACACCAGTGGCAGGACCTAGTGCCAGCCCTGGCTAACTCTGTGCCCCTGGCAAGCCAGTCTCTGGACTGCTGCTTTCTCCATCTATGAAATAAGCAGAATCATAAAACATAGCCCAAGCTAAGGAAGAGTTGCATAAATGAGACAAAATGATGCAAGACCCTTGAAAGTTAAAATTCAAACCATCAAAACATCTGTATAAAAGATGTATACTGTTATTATGGCCATTCCATGCCCATCCTTCACACACTTCTGATAGGTGCTGTGTTGCACATCAGGGATATATCGGTGACGAGCAAATGGTTCTGAGCTTTTAGGGACAGAAACCTAGTGGGAGAGATGTGTTAACCGACGACCACAGGAATGTAGTTGCTGTGGTTGTGGAAGTCTGTACTAGGCGCTTTGGCAGAGAGGGCAAAACAGCAAGGCATCCAACATGCTTCCCTCTGAAGTCACAGCAGCTGTCAGGGAGGGGACAGTACTTGAGTCGGGAGTGACATCATAACAACAATGCTTTAAAGGAATCGCCCAGGCGGTGTGGAGGTCGGATTGCTGGAAGCCTAAAGTACAACATTAGTATAACCGGGAACAGGAAGGCGATGCCCGTCCTGTGCCTCACAGTGATGCACCTATTTCCTGCCCTCCTCTCTATCCAGAGAACAGCGCTCCGCAGCACCCTTGTCTTCCAGTTTCCAGGAGGCACAGGTGGAAGACTGGCCAGAGGGAGCTGGGCTGCCAGGACACCCCCCTTCTTTGGAGAGTGTCTCTGGCAGGGCTGCCCCTCCTCCACTGCTGTTGTCCCAGCTTTTGTCACACAGCCTCTGCCTCTGTGGAGCTGCCCAGAACTCACTGAGCAGGTCCTCTGTGGGTGTAGGTTCCACTGCAGGGGCCTGGCTGCAGGGTCACACCTTCCCTCTACTCTCCAGCTCTGGGCTATGTGGCAGCTTCCTGCCATCGCTAATCTCTGGGCTGCCCCACCCTCCCCTTGTTTGCTCAGCACAGAAAAATGCACCCATGTCATGAATTCCCTGGACAATGTTCCCCTGTTTGAAAGATGCAGGGTGGTTTCTGTCTTCTGCCTGCATCCTAAGTGAGAGATGGTGATGGATTGAGGCCCAGGATGAATCTCAGTGGATGTAGAATGAGAGAGAGCAAGAATTGGGGACACTAACAGTTTGCAAAGAAATCATGAGTGCATAAGGACCGAAACACACCAACACCTGGGGCTTAGTTGACTAGATACGATTTGTGCCTTCATATCTGCAATTCTAAACTCAAGTCATGAAATACAAGGAAATTTCTTCTTTCAGCACCAAGGAGAGTTCCTCCCCTATAATAAACAATTTTTATTGCTTAACAAAAACAACCTCACACAGTGTTGTACATATCTTGATGATGACGTGGTCTCTCACACATTAAGGAAAGCTGTTTACTACAGCAGAGATAAATCTGGCTTCTGCATCAAAGTATTTATAATCTGAATTCCCTTACATAGTGGTGAAAAAAAGGAAGCAATCTCAATTCGTGAGTGCCAAAGGTTAATTCTAATGGTTAGCATCCTCCAAATTGCAAGGCTTATTTTGACTTTTCATTTTATATAGGTATCACATGACGTTAACATTTGCAGGCATCTTTTAATGGGCTGTGCTGACCCAACACTCTCCCCTCTTGCAACCCTGCTGGGCGTGGAGGCCGGACGTCTGTCTCCAGAGCACGTCAGTGCATCCCATGGCCTAAGTAATAAAGTCTGAATTCTTTAGTCTGGCAGTTTAAGCTCTTCATTATAGAATTCTAACCCAGATAGGTCTTCAAAACATTTAGGGGGCCTGGCATCTGGCTCACGCCTGTAACCTCAACACTCTGGAGGCCGAGGCAGGAGAAGTGAGAGGACCATGTGAAGCCAGGAACTGGAGATCAGCCTGGGCAACATAGCAAGACCTTGTCTGTACAAATATTTTTTTAAAAAATTAAAAATAGAATCACTGTATGATCCAGCAATTCCACTTCTGAGTATATACTCAAAATAGTTAAAAGCAGGGTCTCGAAGAGACATTTGTACACCCAAGTTTATAACAATGTTATTCACAATGGCCAAAAGGTGGAAGCAACCACAATATCCATCAGCATTTAAATGGATAAACAAAATGTGGTATATCCTGACAGTGGAATGCTATTCAGCCTTAAAAAGGAAGGAAATTCGGACACATGCTGCAACGTGGATGAACCTTGAGGACATTATGTTAAGCCAGTCACAAAAAGACAATATAGTATAATTCTACTTATATGGAGTACCCAGCATAGTCAAATCCACGAGACCAGAAGGTAGAATGTGGCTGCCAGGGTGAATGAGGAGCTGTGGCTTAGTGGGTACAGGATTCCAGTTTTACAAGATGAAGAGTTCTGGAGATGAGATGCAGAGCATTGTGAATGCACTTAACACTCGACTGCTGCATGCTTAAACTTGTAAAGATGGTGAGTTTTATGTTTGGTACATTTTACCACAATTACAAAACCCAAATTCTAGCCCAGCTTTCCAACGTCATTCTCTACCCAGCTACAAACCCATCAAACATAGCCTGGGCCTCTTGCATCAGAAATGCCCCCGCCCCATACCAACTCCAGTGTCAGAAAATAACTAGCCCCTCCCAGCAGGACACACAGCCAGCCAGCTCCACAACGGGTTGCTCAGTCTCCCCTGGCAGCCCCTCCCCGGCGTGTCCACAGTGACACTGCCCCTGACACAGGGCCTTGGCGCTCAGGGCACTCAGTGATCTCTTCCTGGTTGTAGCATGCGAGCATGTCTGATCTTGTCCCCACTGGGTGTGGAGTGCTTTGAAGGTTGGCGTGGTTCTGCCCCACTTCTGTCATCCCAGAATGTCACGTTCGATCTGGCATCTCACAATGGAATTTTTCAAATAGACAGGTGTTAACTTTGAGTCTTTCTTCCCAGGCAGCTGAACTGCAGTTGGCTTGGCCAAAAGAGCTACGGGGGCAGGTTAGTTGAGCTTCCAATAGAATGTGCCTCTGATCTTTGGCAAGAGCTTTGCCTTCCCTTCACCTGCAGGGATGTAGGCTCCTGCCTACAGTCCATCCTCCACTGCAGTCAGAATGACCATGTGAGAAGCAGCCAGCTCTATTGAAAGCATAGATCAAATCGTGTCACTCCTCTGCTGAAAACCCTGCGCTAGCTTCCCACTCTCTCAGGACAAAAGCAGAGGCTGATAGACTCCTATCACCCCGTGTCTCACCTCTCCCCTGGCCAGGCCTACTGCCACCCTCCCATGGTCCATGCTGCTCCTAGCTGTTCCAGAGACACCAAGCATATTCCCACCTCGGAACCTCCATGCCTCTGCCTGGGAACGTTGCCCCAGGTGGCCACATCTTGTACCCCCACTTTCCCCAGCTCCCTGCTCACACACCCCTGTATCATAGAGGTCTTTCTTTGCTCTGAGTAAAACAGCAATAAGCCAGACACCTGCTGTGGTTCTCCTGTGTTGCTACAGCATTTCCCAGCCCTCATCACTGCCTGGCGTATCATACATGCAGCCTTTTGTTGTCTGCTGCCCACCACTAGAGCACATGCACTGACAAGGCAGAAACTGATCAGTCCTTCACTGCTGCGGCCGTAGCCTGGCATGATGCAGGCACCTGGTAAGTCACTACCGTGTGGATGGACAGACGGATGGTGAGTGGACGGACGCATGAACGCCTCGGCTTTCCCAGGACTTGCCCAGGCTGTGAGGTCAGCGCAAGAAAGACAATGTCAAGTCCCATGGTTATATCTACAGCATCTTCCTGTTTTATATCCTCATCTCAACCCGCATCTGACTTTAAGGAATTATTTTGACACTCCTTGCGGCAGTTGTTACAGCATAAAGCCCACATTTAATGACCTTGCTCTCAAGGCCCTGCACAGGAAGAGATGAGGTAAGCCCCAGCAGCACATTCGCCGGTCAGTGGATTTGCCAACCCCTTCCTTGTGTTAATTCCTTCTCCTGGAAAAATGCTCTTCACCATCTCACCGGCCCAAATCCTCTTCAGACTTCAGAGCCCAGCTCCTCTGTGGGCCCAGGCAGAGCAGAAAGCACACGTGGCATCTCACTTCTTGGAACTCTCAGAGCACTTTGTCCCTGCTGATCTCTCTTATAATTCACATTGCTCCTAGCCCTGGGTTTTCCTCACTTTCAAAAAGGAGGGCTGCTGAGTTGGATTGCAGTGAGATCTAGGTATGTGCATGTGTGTGCACGTGCATGTGTCCTGGCACATGGAGCCCAAATACAGCAGTTAGTAACTGTTAGTAACAGTGGCCGCCTCCCACAAGGATCAAGCCTTCTCAAAGGTAGAGTTTTTTTGTCCTAATGTCTTTGCCTTAAAGCCCAGGCTCTGAAACTTCCCTGTGACTGTGTATTGAGTGACTGAATTAATGAATGAAAGATCCCACTTGGGGATGGGAGTCACATGCAGGGAGAGCACGGGAGTCTGGCTTTAATCTTGGTGTCCTCACCACATGCTGACATTTCCGAAAATGCTGATCTGAGTTCCTGCCACCATATTCATCATCTTGCTTTTGAACATCGTCTGTAAAACAGTTTCTCCTTCTTTAGATCCTTCTGGAGATTTGTTTTCTGCTTTCTTATCCTGCTCTTTGATTTTATTCCAGTTTCTTTGATGTTGAGACATAGGTCCCTATTTCAAAATTTATTACCTAAAATGAACACACTCTGCCCAGTTGTGGGTGCAATTTATACCCGGGAGATGGAACAATCCCTTTAAGGAATAAATTGGATTCTCTCATATCTCACTTTTCTACCGTCACAAAGCCATACATTATCCAGATGCTAGCCTGTACAGAACAAAGCTCTGTGCCTGGAAATAACAAAGTTACCCCTCAAATTGAATTGGAGTCTTCCTCCGAAATGACTTCTGTGTCTCTTCAAATATTTTCCATCGGAATATTCCTTTCTAGTTGATGGGAGCCCCTTCCACAGGGTAATGACAAAGGACTGTGTAGCCTGGTGAGAATCAGCAATGGATTTTTGGTACAGTGGAGGCAGGAGGGTGTTGGGGAAACATCCAGGATACAAAAATAGGTTACACCAGTTTTATCCTCTATTTATCAATCATTATTATTTTATTATTAATCTTATTGAGGGCTTAGTATGTGCTAGGCAAAATAGTGCTGTGAGTTCTACATGGATCATTCCATTCCATTCTCATGTAGCCCATTTCAGAGATGACAAAACTGAGGCACAATAAGATTAACTTTCCTGAGCTTCCACAGCTGGCTTAAGTGGGGGCGCCAGCACTGCAGCCAGGTTGTCCCAGCTAAAGCTCACGCGTGATAGGCACCTTCTCTTCAGGGAGAAAGGTAATTGTGCTTTGATTTTCTTCATTAAGGGGATGACATGCTCATTAAAGGAAATTCAGAAATAGAACAAAGAAGAAAAGGGACATTACATGAATTTCCCTGCAGCATTGGGAAACTGCTTCTCCATCTTTTTCATTTGATAAGAAGACATTCCCTGGCACAGTCACACAATTTTATAAGCTATGATTTTCTCTCAAGATTGTAAAAATAATCCTTTTCAATATTGCAAGATTTTCAGAGTAAGCATTATATATGGATGTACCATAGTCTCTTAAAAGGAAGTATACGTTTTCCTTTCCTTTAGGCTATTTCAAAATTATTGGTTATCGTAAATAACGCTATGGTAAATAACCCCATGCTGGAGACTTTGCCTGCAGGCTTTGCCTCGAGCGAATGCTTGAGGCCCAAGGAATCGAAGGAGCCTTTAGACTGGAGCCTTGCAGTATGTTCCAGGAAGTGAAATTAGTGGGCCAAAGTGTATGAATATTTAAATAGTACTTGATTCTTATCTCCAAATGTCTTTCCAAAAGGGTTGTAACAATTTCTACTGCCACTAGCAAGTGTACATTCGGACTGCCCACAGAACATTTTTCTAGACTGCTTTGTCTTAGGAAATGTCCCCTTCCCCCAAAAGACAGGATCCAATCTGCATGTCATTGTCTTCCGAAAGCCTGGTTGATCCTTAATGCCAAATTGTATTCTTGCTTCTTTGTGTCACATATTAGCACTTTGGGCACACGCTGACCCAGCACCTCCCAAACCAGCTGAGATTGTCCTCGCACACCTGTCTTTCTAGGCCAGCTGTGAGCACTGTGGCAGACACACAGCAGGTGCTCAATGCGTATGTATGGGGTGTCTGGGTTTTGAAGAAAGGGACCGTGTCTGTATGTATCATGGTTTCTGTTGCACTGTCTGGCACACAGTGGGTGCTGATTAAATACTGACTGACTGACTGAATGTGAACCCACCATTTGGTTCACTTCAGAGCTTGCCAGGGCAGAAATAATTAACTGCTTGGGCAAATCCTTTTGATTTCTTGGGACTCAAGCATTCACTCAAGGTATATATACATTTATTAAACACCTGCTGTGTGCCAGGACCTGTAATAGGTAACTAGGAAATAGAGATAACCCTGAAAGCATCTTCTGAAGGAGCCTGTAGTCCGTGTACGTCACAGGCCATGGGGGAGTTCTCACTAAGGCAAGAGTGGGGCTCACATGGGTGTTTCAAGGAGGGGACCACCCAGCTCTCCTTGGAGCAGTCAGGGAGTCCTCACCAAGCGGCTGTCCTGGAGCTGGAACGTGATTGCAATGGGTTGAATCGCATCCCCCCAAATCTATGTCCAAGTCCTAATCCTGGCATCTGTGAATGTGACCTTATTTGGACACAGGATATTTGAAGATGTGATTAAATTAAGTATCTTAAAATGAGATCGTCCTGGATTTAGGGTGGGCCCTAAATCCAATAGCTGGCGTTGTTACAAGGCAAAGAGACATTTGAGACCGAAGGCAGGGCGGGCAGGTGCACATGAAGGTGGAGGGAGGGATTGGAAGGCCAGGAACCACCAGGAGAAGCTGCCAGAAGGCAGGGAAGGAGTCTCCCCTGGGGCCTTCGGAGAGAAGGTGGTCCTGCCGACACCTCAACTCCAGACTCCCGAGACGCGGGCCTGTGGACGGGGCCCCTCTCTGCACGGCCGGGCCCCCGGGTGCGGGAGGCAGCGCACAGGTGTGGGTCTCTCTCACCGACTCTCCCTTCCTTGCGCTCAGAGGTCACGCGACCTCCTCCCTGATGGGTTCCTGTTCAGGGCTGTGGCTGACCCTGGCACAGCCGGGGTGCGCGTCTGCTCAGTATTTGCCAAGGGCTGACCGTTCCCACGGCCTGCCTTCCCCGGGGGCATCCTCTGGGGCACTGAGGGCTGAGATGCATGGCCCGAGCCTCTGGTCTGGAGGTGCGGAGGCCTAACCGGCTGGGCAGCGTGAGGCTCCCTGTCCTCCAGCTCTGCTCCTAGAAATGTCTTTATGGGGGTTTGGGGCCCACGCCCAGCTATAAATGCACTGGGGTGTCTGTAGGGGTTTCTCTCAGGGGAGTTGTGAGGTTGCGTGTGGTCTGGGGCAGGATTCAGGTATCATATCCCCCTTAAAGCAGTGACTCTCCGCCAGAGGTGACATGGCTCTCCGGGGCCCATTTGGTGATGTCTGGAGACATTTTTGGTTGTCCCCACTTGGGGCAAGGGGTGGGAGTTCCTTGGGCGTCAAGTGGGAAGGAGCCACAGCAGCTCAGCATCCTACGGCACCACAGCTCAGCCCAGCCCCCATGACAAGGAATTATCTGGTCCAAAATGTGAGTGGCGTTGAGGTTGAGGGACTCTGCTGATGCCTGCAGGACCCCGCTGTGGGTGCTGGCAGACGGACACAGCCAGCTGGGCAGAGGGGGCGGCACGGCATTCCCTAGAGGCCGCCGTGCGGAGGGAGGGCAGAGCGGGAGGGCAGCGCAGCGTGGAGGGAAAGCTGCGGGGCGGCAGCAGAGCACTGAGGCTCGTGGGTGGAGCCAGACGAGGGGCAGCTGGCACGTGGGGTCCTCGGATACCATGACAATGACAGCAGGGACCACTGCTACAGAGACTCACGTGCGTTGAGCACCTGCTGAGTTTAACCCTGCAGCGCACATCGTTCCGGTTTGCTCCCTCCACATCCCTGCAAGGTACAGTATTAGTTTCCTGTTGCTGCTGTGACACATTACTACAAGCTCAGTGGATTAAAAAAGCGAAATTTATTATCCTGCGATTCTAGAGGTCCGAAGTCCAACATGGAAAGCCAAGGTGGCGGCAGGGCGCGTTCCTTCGGGGCTCTCGGGCAGACTGTTGCCCGGCTTTACAGGCTCTGGAGGTGCCTATCTGTCAGCTCGCAACCCCGCCTTCTGTCATCAGAGCCAGTAGCAGCAGCAGGGCCAGGGTTGAGTCCTTCTCACATTGCATCGCTGTGACCCCTCGCCTGCCTCCTTCTACTTGGATAATCTGGGATAATCTCCCCATCTCAAGGGTAGCAGGGGAGCAACCTTAATTCCATCTGTACCCGAATGCCCCTTTGCCACATAACGTAGCATAGTCCCAGCTCCCAGGGATCCGGATGTGGAAATCTCGGGGGCACTATTTTTCTGCTCACCATAGGTACCATTTTTATCTACAGAAAATAAACCAGAGCTTCAGAGAGAATAGATGATGTGCCTGAACTCGCAACAAGGGAGCTGGGCTGTCTGCAGCCAAATCCAGGAGCCAGGCTGCCCTTGGCTGAACCAGGCTCTTACCCACAGAGCCTCCCAGCTCCCCAGGACAGACGAGCTGTACTTGTTAGCACTTTCTACGGTGCCTCACACTTCATCCTACTCAATCCCCCAACAGCTCTGTGGGATGTGATCGCTTCTCCTTGTTAATAGAGCAGCAAAACTGAGTCCGAGCAGTGAGGGACTGACCCAGGGTTTCTGGGCTGGAGCGTGATGTTAAAGCTCTCCACACTGCTCCCTACAGCCCTGAGTGGCAAGGCCAGGACCCTGTCCTGCTGTCAGTTACAGAATCTGGGTCTTGTCCTCTCCACAGTCTCGTTCCCTGTATCCCACCACTCTTGGGGGCTGGGTCAGAGGTTCGGGTTTGTTTGTTTACCAACTCTGCTGCTCAACAGAAGGAACCCAGACTGGGACCCAGAGAGGGCAGGATACTGCCCAAGACCCAACTAAAATCTGGAATCTTCCATTTTTTCACTTACACTACATGAGTGATGAACCTTTGTTAAGAGGACATGGGACTGGCAGCCTGATCACATCGGCCTCTTGGTATAATCCCTGTCCCCACAGCTGGGACACACTTGACTCCCCAGGAAGGTGGTATTGGCGAGTGGGAACCATTAGCCCAGCCTCATTCTGCAATCACTTTTCTGGGAAAGACACACAGAGAATTTTGCCAAATTATCAAGAATCAAGATAGTTTGTCTTTCCAGAATTCAGGGGCACAAAAAGGAGGGAATGAGTCTACACACAAAAATGACAACCACACACACACAAGCATCCCACATAAGCACACAAATACCATTCTCATCAGTCCACGCAACCTCAGCGGGAGACTGGCACTGTTTCCACAAGATAACAAGCAGTTCACCTGGGAATGGGAAGAGCTTCAGGGAGGGAGGAGATTGAATAGTGTCTCTTAAACAATATTTAGGAATATATTTAACTAAGGAGGTGAAAGACCTCTACAGGGAGAACTACAAAACACTGAGGAAGGAAATAGCAGAGGACGTGAACAGGTGGAAACCATACCATGCATTCTATAAAAAAGACATCTGCACTCAAATGTTTACAGCAGCACAATTCACAATTGCAAAGATGTGCAATCAATCCAAGTGCCCATCAATATATGGATTAATAAAATGTGGTATATGTATACCATGGAGTTCTACTCAGCCACAAAAACAATGGTGATCTAGCACTTCTTGTATTATCCTGGATAGAGCTGGAGCCCATTCTACTGAGTGAAGTATCACAAGAATGGAAAAACAAGCACCACATGTACTTACCAGCAAATTGGTATTAACTGATCAACACTTAAGTGCACATATAGTAGTAACATTCATCGGGTGTTGGGCATGTCGGAGAGTGGGGAGGAGGGGATGGGTATATACACACCTACTGGGTACAGTGCATACCGTCTAGGGCATGGACATGCTTGAAGCTCTGACTCAGGTGGGGGCAAAGGCAATACATGTAGCCTAAACATTTGTACCCCTGTAATATGCTGAAATAAAAAAAATAAAAAAATATTTTTATCTGCATGCACAAGAAAAACAAAAGAGTTTCACTTTTGCATGAGAGTGATCTGTGTGATTTTTCCTTCACAAAAACTGGGGTAGTGGACAGATTCTACAGGTAACTGTTGTTAGAGAACTTGACTCCCATGGACTATGGTATAGTGACAGTGGCAGCTAGACCCTCAAGCTGGGTGACTGGTGGTAGCCACTTCCTGTTTGTCCTTGTGCGAGTTATTTGCCCTCCATGAGACCCAGTGGCCTCACCTGTAAAATGGGGCTAATAACTAGGTGAAGTCACAGCTGCAAAACCTGAAACAGAGCCTGGCGCGTGCAAAATGCTCAGCAAGTGCTGGCTGCTGTGACTGTCCGGATCTCAGACACATTTTGATTTGTTTTCTAATTTTCTGCCACCCGTTTCAAGTAGGGTGACTGCCCTACTCTGTCTAAACTCCAACTGCACATAAATACGAACAGAGCCTGGGTCCACGTCCTGCCCTGGCAGGACTCCCCTTCTCACCTTATTCCCACTGAAAGATAGAAAATGTTATAAAACTTTGTGTGTATGCACATGAATATACTTTTACAGTGTTCTTTATTTACCTTTTTATGTGTTAACATTTTAAAATTAAATTGTCTGTGGGGAACATGAGTGGGTAATTTAAAGAGAAAGTTTGAAGCATTTACTTTAAATCTATTAAAATGTTCACTTACTTTTCACTTACACTTTTTTGAATCTTTTGAACTTTATAACATGTACACATATTGTCTATTTAAAAATAAGATCTGAGCTTAAACCTAGTTACACTGTCATAGCAAAAAAGGATTTATTTTTTAATTTTCTTACTGAATTTAATAAAGTGATAAAAAGATAAGATTAATAAAAATTAGCATTTGTGTACTTATCTTTCAGACAATTTTGTAGAGAAATGGGAATTGTCTTTGAAAGATTGCATAGATAATGCTGGTTTAACTAAATAAAAGTGCTTGCCAGTATTTCAGGATTAGTCTGGTATTATTCTTAATGATTAAGAGGCAAAAAAAGATTTTTGACAAAAGTTAACCCCCACAAAAAAAGGAAGAAAACCCAGGTAAGATTCATAGTTCACTTTAATGATAAAGAAAGATACATAAATATTTGACTCGTTAAGCACGTATTTTCCCAGGGCTGAATACCCTCAATAAACAACTCCGAGGCAAAGCTTTTCCTATACGTGGTGGCAAGATTCATGCACTGGAAAAGAAGATTGTGAATGTGTTGAAGCAAGGAGGTCATCGGCACGGAGACTGTTAGTCACCCTGCCTGTGATGCAAATTCAGAGTCAAGAGCAAAAGTCAGTGCACCCCAGGTCATCGAGATGCACCAGAAGACACCACCCAAGGGGTTTCGGGTGTCTTCAGACCACAATTTGATGTGGGTAAATCCACTGGTGAAAATTTACACCAAAGCAGCCTGAAAATGTTGCACCAACCCAACTTTGATTAGCATGTAGATCCCTGCTCTGATGAAAACAGTGAACAAATGGTTGCTGTGTATAACTTCATATTTATGTGACTCTGGATTGGATTTTAAAAAGCCAGAGAGAGGGGAGAATTACCAGAGCCTTGCACCTCATGCGGGGCTTGAATTCTCTTCAAATCAGTGCGTATTCCCCAAATTGACAGGTGCAATGCAACAGCGCTTGCCTGTTGACCAAGGAGACTCTGAGCAGCCTTCCTTGTTCATCTTTATTTCCTGGTGACTGGTAGTTTAAGGCATTACCTTAGGTAGTAAAAGAACCCCGCCTACCTAATGGAGTGGCATGCAAAACTTGGAGAAATGTTTAACATCAAACATAAGACAGAGGAATTTCCTGCTTGTGATCTGCTACTTTGGGCTCTCCCACGAACTTCTGAGGAGGTGGCTCCTCAGATACCAAGGAATATTTGGGCAAAAAAGTTATAGGAAGTAGTGTAGGATATAGATTTTGATTGATGGAATGTGAATGTGTATCTTCAACTAATTTCAAGTAAGGCCTGCCGTTTCTGTCTTTCTTCATTACTTCTTCACTGATTCAACAAACAGTTACGGAGCACTTCCTACGTGCCAGGCACTGTCAGGTGCTGAAGACATGAAGATGAGCAAGTCAGAGACGCTGCTGCCCCCAGGGAACTGACAGATGAGGCAGGCTCATTCTCCGGCTGCCTAGAAACAAGCTAGTGAATACATCCTCACCAGCTGGGATCACGTGCCAGGAAGGCGGTGGAGGGCTTTGGAGAGAATGGGGCTGAGGAATGAAGTGGGAACCCAACTTCGACAAAATGTGGTCAGGGACAGCCTTGAAGAAGTAGAGTCCTTGTCCCTGTTTTGGCTCTATGAATTAACCAGATGTGACTTTGGATGGGACACAACCTTAGTTTTTCTTTTGCATCTGGGAAGGCAGCAAGGTGTAGCAGAAAAAGCATTTGGGCCCGGCGCAGTGGCTCACGCCTGTAATCCTAGCACTCTGGAGGCCGAGGCGGGTGGATCACTCAAGGTCAGGAGTTCAAGACCAGCCTGAGCGAGACCCCATCTCTACTAAAAATAGAAATAAATTATCTGGACAACTAAAAATATATATAGAAAAAATTAGCCGGGCATGGTGGTGCATGCCTGTAGTCCCAGCTACTCGGGAGGCTGAGGCAGGAGGATCGCTTAAGCCCAGGAGTTTGAGGTTGCTGTGAGCTAGGCTGACGCCACAGCACTCACTCTAGCCCGGGCAACAAAGCGAGACTCTGTCTCAAAAAAAAAAAAAAAAAAGAAAGAGCATTTGACTACAAGTCAGACTCCAGGTTAGAGTCCCAGCTCCACTGCTTAGTAGCTGTGTGACCCTGGGTTAGAGGACCGCCCCCCCCCAGAAATGTCGGTTGCCTCCTCCACACCACTGGAACAGGGCCTTCCTCGGGGGGCTGTGAGCAGTTGATGAGATCCATATGTGCTTGTCGGGATGTCAATATATGCATATGGACATTCTGTAAACAGTTCGATGCAGCTGGAACAATAAGGGAGCTGTGTGCTCAGCGGCCATCAGCCTGGGATCCTGGGTCCAAATGTCTTGCTTTGCTGCCAGGGTTCCGTGACCTGCCAGCTGTGTGTCCTGGGGCATATCACCCAATCTCTCTACAACACTGGGCTTCATTACAACACCTAGATCACTTCATTGCTGTGAGGATTAAGTGAAATACTTTGGTGTGTGCATGTGTGTATTCACCATGTGTATGTGCATTTATAAATAATACATGTACATGGATACACCATATGTAAATACACACATATGTATGTAGTTTAAAGTAGTATCAATACATACAAGTCTAACAAACTTGATTAGTTGTTGTTATTATTCATTTAATTTTGTATAACCCATCCCTTGTGGATACCTGGTTCAGTAATCCTGACCTGGATGAAGAACCCTCTTGGGAAGCACTTCCGGGGCCGCCAGAAAGATCATTTTCTATGACAAACTGGACCATGTCACGCCCAAGTTTCAACCCATCAGTCGGGAGAACACAGAGGGCCAGATAGGACACGCCCCCTCCCACCCTCGCAACCCAGTCTGCACCCACCAGGCCTCTCCGGGTCAGGTGCTTCTGCCCAGTGCCTTCTGCATGCCTCTACTCCAGCAAATTCCCATTTGTCCTGCAAACCACAGACCAACCGTGCCATGCCAGCTCCCTGCCCTTGCCCAGCCCCCACCTGGGCTGGGCGGGGTGCTCCTCCCTGAGCTCCTGCAGGCTGCTTGTGGCACTCTGTCACGGTCCTCACCCTGGGGCGCAATCGCTTGGTCCCTAGAACGGGTGCCTTTCCACCTGGAAAGCTGCTCAGATGCAGGGCAGAGTCTTACGCATGATTTTCCTCCCAGGGGCTGCTCCACTGCTTGGCAGACGGTTGTTGACAGAATGAAGGGCCAATTCAAATGCTATGAGATGCAAGTCTTCTAATTGCTTTAAAACAATTTTTTTCGGACACACTCTCAAACTTACCAGGTTATACTCTAAAATACCTTTTATTTTCTAGAGATCTATAACACCATCCTTGAAGGATAGAGATTTGTCACCACCGAGTATATAGGAAAGATCGAACATCTGATTTCAAAGTCAGCTTCCCCAGACAAAGTAAGAGCCAGGCATCTACAAGAAGATGTTTATGAACATCTTCTCATGAAATTTGCATAACAGTCCAGTGAAGTAGGTGTCATCAGGCCCATTTTACAGATTAGGAAACCGAGGTGCAAAAAGTCAAGTAGATGGAGTTAAGCAATTTGCCTAAGTCCACCAAGGAGGAAGGCAAATATCCTTGGCAATCTGACCCAGGCTTGCACTTGTGGACTAATTCTTCTGCTTCCAAGTGTGGCTACTTTGAAACAAGCAACATTCATCTTTGGTATAAAATATGGCATTGAAAGTTTCTGGTACATATGCCATGGGGATGTATAAATCCAGCTGTTGTATGAATGCAAAATTGTACACCGTCACTGTATGTCCTTACACATAGCCGTGTACAGACACAATTTCAAACCCGCACACATATACACATTGAAAAGGGGATTTATGAACCATATGGAAGGGGAAAAAGTCTGATTAAAATCTCTGCCAATTCTGTAATTTTGGAATTGGTAGGTAGCTTAACTGTAGCATCCAGGGCTCTCCGGAGAAACAGAAGCATTGGGATATATAGAGATATATAAAGGAGACTTGTTATGGCAATTGGCTCATGTGGTTACAGAGTCTGAGAAGTTCCACGATCCGCCACCAGCGAGCTGGAGAACCACGACAGCCAGTGGTGTAGTCACTTTGAGTCTGAAGGCCTGAGAACCGGAGGGCTGTGGGCTAAGTCCTGGTGTGGGTCTACAAGCCCAAGAACCAGGAACAATGATATCTGAGCGCGGGGGAAGATGGATGTCTCAGCTCGAGCAGAAAGCGTGCATTCTCCCTTCCTCGCCTCGTCATCCAGCTCAGGCCCCCGACAGCCTGGATGGGCCACCGTGGGGCAATGCCACCTGCTCTGCTCGGCGCAGCTACCCGAACGCTGGTCTCCCCTGGAACCACCCTCAGCAGACACACCTAGCGACGACCTTTCATCGGCTACCTGGGCAACCGTTTGCCCAGTCAAGTTGACACATAAAAGGAACTGTCACACATTTACTTAGTGGACTTTAAAAACATTTCCCTAAATTGCTGGATAGCTCCTTTTCTCCGAGGTAGACGTGCGGTCTACGAGTGGATAACCTCCACCAGAAAAGTATTTTTGAGAGAGTGACTTAAAAACTTACTGAAATCTAGTGAAATTGTTCCAGCCAGCCATGCTGTAATCTAACAGCTCGATTTCTGCCTTGTCTATTCCCGGCTCAGCTGCGGAAAGTCGTCATCTACCTCGCCAACGTCCACGTGACTTAGTGTCTAGGCAGTCCGGGCAAATGGATCATCTGTTGCACACTCGTGCAGGAGGGCTACAGCAACTCATGAACGGCACGAGTGTAACCGACGGGTGAAGAAACCCCTTTCCACACCTTCGGAGAAGCCCCGCCAGTCAGCAGAGGCGCGCCCTCCCGGCCCAGCCTTCCCCACCAAACGCAGCACGTGCTCGCAGAACTGGCGCCTGCGTTCAAAGCCAGTGGGCGGCTGAGCGGGTAAACAGTTGCACACACACTGAACCGTCCTTTTACTACTGTTCTCCCCCTCCTCCCTCGTCACCACATTGTGCTTGTTATTCGTGTCAGAGTTATACATGAAAATAGTCCATGAGCTAAACAGTTGTGCAAGTTTTGTTGCAACAATCCTGCTCCCTCTCTTCCCCACTTATCCTTCTCCATCCACTCTCCCCCTTCAGGTTACAGTTTTGGCATCTCACTCCTCATCTCTGAATGGTAGATCTCCATGACTCCTTCACTTTTTAATTCCAGGCTCTCTGTGCCGGCTTCCTACTATGGAAGATGAGGGTCTAGCAGTCTTTCCTCTCCCAGGCGCCGGGAGACCCACTCCTCCCCCCACTCCCCCATTTCCTGATGGAGTACTACTGACTTTTTGATTCGATCACTTTGCAGGGTTTAGGTGGTTATGACGAGGTATTACACAGAGAGATGACCCACGTAGTGAGCCTTACTACACTCAGAAGATGTCCTGTACATTTTCCTCCCTAGAATTAATAATGTCTTTTCTATTGAGTTTTATTTTTCTGAACTTCTCATTAATTCAACTTCAGATGCTTTACCAACTGAAGCATCTTCTCTCCAGGCAGCCAGATGCGTCAGGAACTCTACCAGTTCACTCTTCCTAAGGAGGTGTCTCCCAGGGTCTTCTGACCCACTGCAAACAGAAGTGGGCATGGTCTACACTGGGGGACAACTGGCATCCCTTCAGTGTCAGCCTGCAGATTTCCTGGGCCCGTCCACTTTGTGGGAGCTCCAGCTTCCTGTGTTCCATTTCTTTCTCCTCCTTGACTTATTCCTTCATTTCCCTTCCATCTCATTTTCCTAATACTTGAGAAAAGATATATGGGAGGTACATTTTTTGAGACCTGGAACTTGTGGAAATGCACACTCTCACACTTGATTGATTAGCATGTCTGCACTGCCTTCCAGCATTTGAGAAGTTCAAAACTATTCTGATTCTTCAGCCTATGTGACCTGTAGCTCTTCTCTGAAGGCTCATCAGATCTAAAATTTGTTTTGGTCTGTGTCTATTTCCAGTCATTTCTCTGTACTCTTGGTAGGTTTCAATCTGTAAACTTACAGATTTCAGGTCTGTGAGATTTTCTTTAATTATTTCATCAATGATTTCTTCCTCCATGTTTTCCCTCTTCTCTTTTGGATGTTGAAATCTCTGGACTGGCCCTCTAATTTTCTTACCTTTTTTTCTCATATTTTCCTTTTCTCTTTTTACTCTACTTTGTAAGAGAGTATAAAGACCCTGTCCTCCAGCATATCTTTTGAGATTTTTATTTCTGCTTTTATACCTTTAATTTATAGAGCTCTATTGTTTGTTCTCTGAATTTTAAAAAGCGCTATTTCTTGTTTTACAGTTACAAAAGTCTTCTTATCTCTCTGAAAATACTGATCATAGTTATTTTGATGTTTTCAGAGTCTCTGTTTATTCCAAACACCATTTTTTCCATTTGATTGTTTAGATCTTGATGTTCGTGTTAGATTTCCCAGGATGTCTGATAATCTTATGTTGGTAACTTGACTGGGAGCTAACAATGAAGGATGCTTGTTGACTATGAACTACACTCTAGCGTGTCCTGGGCAACCTCTGATGTCACAATCTCCATAATCTCTTTTCTCTTGGCTCAGTCACAACACCATTGAAATCACCTGAGTGTCCTGCCTGGAGGGTGAAAAACACCAAGGCACCACTGTCTGATCCCAGCCGGGGTGGGCGGGTGCTATTGCAGCATTTGGTATGTGTACGTTTAGATAATCTTGCCGTTTTGGGGGCAGTATCCCAATGCAAGCAGGCTTGATGTTCTTCAGCCCAGACACTCTCTATTTTACCCTCCTTAGGGGACTAGCCCTCAGTCTTTCTGGGTGAGGAAGGGGCAGCCCACGAGCTCTGCAAAGTGGGTAAATGGCTCTGGGGTTCTTAAGAAGTTTTCAACCACTTCACCGTATTTTAGCCTCTTTTTTCACCACCCTCCCCCATTCCGTAGATACCAGGTGCTGCCGGCTCCTGAGCCTCTGGGGGATTCCCTAGCATCTATCGGTTCTTAACTCTCCCCAGTGGCCACCTGAGACTCAGTTTATGGTATCCTAAGCTGTTAACCACTCTACACCTTCTTTCCAACTCCCTCAATGTTTTACTGTAGTCTCTGTTCAGTTTTCCTTGTCCTCATACATTTATCATTTTTCAGACACTCCTTCCTGTCATTAAACAGAGTTTTAGAAGGGAGAAAATGTGTGTGTGTTTGTGCACGTGCACGCTTAACCTGTCATCTTAGAAGTTCAAGTCCTTGTCTTTTCTAAATCTTCCAAAAGTATTTAAGTTAGAAGATCAGCCAAGCACAGTGCAAGGCCACAGGTGGACAAATCTGGTGCCCTCACACCAGCCGCCTCTGCGGGGGTCAGACTGTTAGTGATGCCAGCACTTTCCAAAGCCTCTCGTTGGGCTGCTGCTTCTGCTACACACTCACTCTGCTCACCGTGTGGGACGTGGTGCTGCTGTGCACAGGAAGGGGAGACGAAGGGGAGGCAGCAGAGACTCAGCACTTCTACACAAAGCCCAGAGCCGGCACCGAGGCTTCCCAAAAGAAAAAAGTCTCCCACAAGTCACAGAAATGAGAAGGTGTTCTGGTCTGTGCTATCCCATGCACTGCCACTTCTAAACAACGTCAAGGACAAAATCCTCTCCCACTGCTGCAGACTGCTCCTGACACCCGACCCCACGTACACCACTCTCCGAGGCATCCCACCGGCACCCAGTTACCTGTGGATGATGCGGTACCTCTGCAGATACTCCAGGGCCAGAGCCAGCTCGCAGATGTAGAGCTTCACAGCCCCCTCTGTGAAACGCACGTTCTGCTGCAGGTGGTAGCGCAGGTCTCCCCCCAGGAGCAGGTCCACCACCATGAACATGTCCTCCTCGTCCTGGAAGGAGTACCTACAAGCACAGAGACATAGCAAAGGTTAGGGACAGACATCCTCACGACCAATGCCCCTATTTTACGGAAGAGCAAACTGAGATTGGAGAGAGGGGTGGATGTTGCCTGAGTCGCGGTGATATGAGAGTGAGGGGAAGGGGCAAGAGGCTTTCGGTTCCCAGGCTGCCCCCACGCTGCTGGGGCTTCCTGACTCCCTGCACAGCAGAGGCAAGCAGGAGCACCCAGCAGCACTTCCCAGGTGCTGGCAGACAGATGGCACTGTAACCAGTACTGGACTCCAACATGTTACTTCAACCGTTTCTAGCAGACGCTTTTATTAGACATTGTCAGGATTTGTAGGAGGTAGTCTCCAGAGATTCATCCCCCTCCCCCAAGCCCCCTTGGTTTCCTGTCTGTGCATGCTGTTCTGCACATAGGACTTGTTTCTGCGATCCTTGAATACAGTAATGTTCTGAGACATCCAAATTCAGGTCTTAAGGGAAGCAGTAGTCTATAATTCTTGCCTCTTGGAACTTGGACAGATTCCAAGCCACATGGAGAGGCCATAAGAAAGAAAACCAGGGCTCTCTGATCAACAGCCCCTGCCACGCAACGTGTGACAGCTAGCACCAACGGCCAGCCATGAGAGTGAGCCTCCTTGGACGTCTGGATCTTCCACTGCAGCCCTGGATACCATGTGCAGCAGAAGAATTGCCCAGCTGAGCCCAGTTACCATACAGAACATGACATGATATTAATAAAATGGTGAGTTTCTTAAGCCACTAAATTTTAGGGCGGTGTTTTATTTTGTTTCCAAAGCAATATAAAACTGATACAGTATTAAATTCATTTCTTAAAAATGCATTTGGGATTCCCAAGGACTGAAGAGAATCTCATAGAGAATCTCAAAATGTTGTTCATCAGTTGTAGAATAATGTCACATTATCAAATGTTGCTAAGCTCCTTACAGAGTCATGGAACGCAGTAGCAAAACTTTGTAATCACAGAATTTCAGAACGTGATTGTGGAAGCTTAGACCTGTGTCTTAGATCCTTGCATGCTGGACCTGGATCAGCCTATTCCCCTCACTTGACAGAACATGAAACTGAGGCTCCGAGGGAAGAAGGGACTTGGTGGGTCAGTGTCAGGGCAGGGAGCCTTTTATTGTGCCCCTAGAATCATAAATTTACCAGACAATTACAGAACACCCCTCTTGTGACAGGCATCGGGCTGTGCGCTGGCAACACAGGGACAAAGAAACTGTCCTCACCCTGAAGGAGCACACGGGTTCCTAGGGGACCCAAGCTGACAGTCACAGACAACACAGGGCTGATGCTCTAGGAGTGTTTTTGGGTTCAGCGGGTGTGGGGAGGGTGGAAGTCAGGGCTCCAGCAGGTGGGGGTGGGTGGGAAGAACTGGGACAGTCTTTGTGGATGAGGGGTTTCCTGGGTCAGGAACACACGGCGGGGCTGTTACTCAGATGGGGACAGCATGACCCAAGGCTGGCTCAGAGCCCCTGGGGCCACTTTGGGAGTCACCATCCTGATGTGGCTGGGCAAGAGCAAAGTAGGATGCAGTCCTGGCCCTTCATGGGAAAGAGGGACAGGAACACCCTACAGGATAGAGCGGTGGGTCCTGCTGGGGACATACGGCAAGTGCTGCAAGAGCAGAGGAGATGGACTAAAGCTGCGTTTCCCAGGCACCTCCAGGCCGAGGGGCCCTCCTTCCTTTCAAAGCGAAGCCACCAGGAGTACCCAGGGGTGGCCCATAGCCTCATTTGCTGCCCAGACTTCCCCAATATTTCCAAGTAATGGGGTAAAGGGAATCATTTGCAGAAATTTCAGTGAGAAAATTTTTGCACAGAAATCTTTATATTTTTAATTCTATTCTATTATGTGAAGACTTTTGGAATATACAGAAAAGTATGCTCTAATTTCTATTCTGTTCCATTGATCTCTTTGCCTGTCACTAAGCTAACATCATTCATTCACTCAGCAAACACTGAGTGCCTCCAGGTGCTGTGCTCGGCCCACGGGGCAGGAGCAACAGTGGAGGCCAGGCCTTTCCTTTTATGGGCCCTAGATTCTCATGGAGGACAAAAGCTGGGGAGACATGAAGCCACGAGGAGGAGACTGGCTGGGGAGGTGGGGCTAAAGTAGGAAGGTGCCCTGGGAGCCCCTCCGAGCAGAGGTCACTTGGGCTGAGCCGGTCGCAGGAAGACGGGGCTGGAGGAGGCAGTGCGGAGAGAACATCCTGTGCGAGTGCGAGGCTCTGAGACAGGACAAAGCCGGGAGAGGCTGACGGTGCGGCCAGAGCAGAGCCGGTGAGACCACCAAGGCCTGAGCTGGGGCCCCTGCAGCCCCGGGAGGAGACTGGATTCTGTTTCCAGGAGGATGGAAAGTCAGCTGAGAGTTAGGCTAGGCAGTGACCTGGCTGCTTCCTCTTTATGAAGATCTCTCTGGATACAGGGTGGAAAATGGGTCTGAGAAGGACTCTGGGCGCAAAGCCAGCGGGATTCCCTGGAGGGCTGGATGTGGGGGCTGAGGCGCCACGGACATCCCTCTGCACTGAGAGTCCCGGGCTCTGTGGGAGCCTCAGGGCCAGCACTTCCTGCTCCCCAACTCCAGTGCCTTAGCCATGGCCCACCCAAGGGTGTGACCCGGGCCAGCTTTGTCCCCGCTTGTCCCAGGCTCACTTTAGAGCTTGCCTGGCCGGAAGGAGGTGGGCGGGGGCTTGCTTGGTGGCCCAGGGACCTCTGGAGCGCACCAGCTCCACCTTAGATCTGTTTCAGGGAAAGTGTAATCTCAGCCTGACATGCGGTCTCTGCCCCAGTCGCACTGCAGGGACAGCTCTGCGTCAGCAAAAAGGTTAAAAAACAAAGCTTCCTTAGGGACCTCTCGAGCGGGAGGTACTGACCTTTTTCACCCGCGATTGTTTCCTGTTGGCCCATGTGGTTAGCATGTCTGGGCCCAGGCAAGAACCAGCCCGAAAACTCTCCTTTGACTTTTGTTGGAATTATATTCAATTCACAGATTAATTTAAAGAGAATTAACATTTTTATGATGTTGGACATTTTCAACCATGAACATGGAATATCTATTCTGATCTTCTTTTATGATTACCGATACAGTTTTTCAATTCTTTGCTTCACAGCCCAGCATATATGTGTTTTTATTCCAAGTAGTTTTTATTTGCAAGTAGTTTTTATTGCTATTGTAAATACAATCCTTTTCGAGGAAGCTTACTGACCGGTCCCCGCGAGGGTGAAGCGCACTCTGCAATTGCACACGTTCACCTCGTACGTGGAGGCCTGGCTGGTCTCTCAGTCACCGGTTCTAATGCTTTTCCCACCGATGCACCGGGGTTTGCTCATTACATGAAAATTTCTGTATCTTCTACAAAAAAAACTGCTATCTTTTAAATATTCCAATCCTCATCCTCTTATTTTTTCGTCTTGTTTTACTTCACTGTCTGGGGCCTCCGGCGAAAGGCTGATCAGGAATAATAGTGGCATTTCCACCTTGTACTGAACTTAAGTGTTTCCCCGTTACGTAAATTGTTTGCTGCCTTTGAAGGAGATCATTTATCCTGTTAAGAAAGTTGCTTTCTGTATTGCTGAGAACTTTTATCATGAGCAGGTGTAGAGGTTTTTTCTTTAATGTTAAACTGTTTTTGCATTTCTAGACTGAACCCTACTTATTGATAAACACTGCACATGCACACACACATAGACCTGTATATTTTACTGGACTCAAGTTGCCAATATTTTGTTTAAGATTTTTGCATCTGCTGTTCTGAGTAACCCCAGCCCTTACAGTCCTGTCTGCCACGGTCCTGACCAGGGTTGGTGTCATGTGGTACTGGCCTGGTGGGGTGAAGTGGTCAGCTGTTCCTCTCTGGTCTGTACGGGGGAAGGGTTTACAGCGGCGTCACTTGCAGAGAGGCTGGTCTCAGGCCCGCCGTCCCTTACTCATGATCCATGCGGGATTCTCCTTCCTCACTTGGTGTGTTCCTGTTGGTGCCGTCAGATGATCCATGTGCTTCACCCTCAACCAAAAGATGAGCAAATACATACCCGAGGCTGGCCAGGAAGCACAGGCAGACCTCATTGCACTGTGCCTCACAGAGGTCATGTGTTTTGCAAATTGGAGGTTTATGACAACACTGCGTCAAGCAAGTCTCCCAGCGCCGTTTCTCCAACCGTGTGTGCTCACTTTGTGTCTCTGTGTCACATTTTGGTAGTTCTCCCAATATTTCAAACTTTTTCATTGTTACTATATCTGTTATGGTGGTCTGTGATCACTAATATTTGATGTTGTTATACAATAGTAATTTTTGAGACTCCACGAACCACACCCATGTAAGACGGCAAACTTAACGGATATATGTTGTGCGCTTTCTGACTGCTCCATGGATCGGTCATTCCCCATCTCTCTTACTTTTCTGGGACCTCCCTATTCCCTGAGACACAACAATATTGAATTAATAACCCTACAGTGGCCTTTAAGTGTTCAAGTAAAAGAAAGAGTCACACATTTCTCACTGTAAATGAAAAGCTAGAAATGATTAAGCTTAGTGAGGAAGACATAGTGAAACCTGAGACAGGCTGAAAGTTAGGCCTCTTCACCAAACAGCCAAGTTTTCAATGCAAAGGAAGAGTTCTTAAAGGAAATTGAAAGTGCTACTCCAGTGAACAAATGAAAAGAAAGTAGAGCACCTTATTGCTGACGTGGAGAAAGTTGGAGTGATCAGGATAGACCATCAAATCAGCCCCAACATTCCCTTAAGCCAGAGTCTAATCCAGAGCAGGCCCCAACTCTCTTCAATTCTGTGCAGGCTGAGAGAGGTGAGGAAGCTGCAGAAGAGAAGTTGGAAGCCAGCAGAGGTTGTTTCATGAGGTTGAAGAAAAGAAGCCTTCCCTATAACGTACAAGTGCAAGGTGAAGCAGCAAGTGCTGATGGAGAAGCCGCAGCAAGCTATCTAGAAGATCCAGCTGAGATCATTGATGAAGGTGGTTTCACTAAACAACAGATTTTCAGTGTAGAGGAAACAACCTTCTATTGAAAGATGATGCCATCTAGGCCTCTCATAGCTAGAGAGGAGAAGTCAGTGCCTGGCTTCCAAGCTTCAAAGGACAGGCTGACTCTCTTGTTAGGCAATAATGCAGCTGGTGACTTTAAGTTGAAGCCAGTGCTCATTTATCATTCCAAAAATCCTAGGGCTCCTAAGAATTATGCTAGAGCTACTCTGCCTGTGCTCTATAAATGGAACATCAAAGCCTGGATTATAAAACATCTGTTTACAGCATGCTTTGCTGAATATTTTAAGCCCACTGTTGATACCTACTGTTCAGAGAAAAAGATCTCTTTCAAAAGATTACTGCTTATTGACAATACACCCGGTCATCCAAGAGCTCTGATGGAGACGTACAAGATTAACGTTAACAAAATGCCCATGAATTAAGGAGTAGTATCCACTTTCAAGTCTTACTTTTTAAGAAATAAATCTTGTAAGGCTATAGCTTCCATAGTCTATGGAAACCCTATGATGGATCTTGGACAAACAAACTGAAAGTCTGGAAAGGGATTCACCACTCTAGATTCCGTTAAGAACATTCCTGATTCATGGGCAGAGGTCAAAAGAGCAACATTAACAGGGATTTGGAAGAAGTTGATTCCAACCCTCATGGGTGACTTTGGGAGGTGCAAGACTTCAGTGCAGGAAGTCACTGCAGATGTCGTGGAAACAGTGAGAGAACTGGGATCAGAAGTGGAGCCTGAAGACGTGACTGAATTACTGCATCTCATGATAAAACTCCCTGATCAGGAGTTGCTTCTTATGGATGAGCCAAGAAAGTTGTTTCCTGAGACATAATCTACTCCTGGCGAACAAAGGATTTAGAATATGACATAAATTTAGTTGGTAAAGCAATAGCAGGGTTTGAGAGGATTAACTTCAGTTTTGAAAGTTTTTCTGTGGGGAAAATGTTTATCAAACAGCATTGCATGCCACAGAGAAATCTTTTGTGAAAGGAAGAGTCCACCAATGTGGCAAATATAATTTTTGCCCAATTATAAGAAGTTGCCACAGCCACCCCAACCCTCAGCAACCACCACCCCAATCAGTCAGCACCAGCAACATCGAGCGAAGACCCTCCACCGGCAAAAAGGTTATGACTTCCTGAAGGCTCAGATAAATGTTGGTATTTTTTAACAATAAAGTATTTTTAAATTAAGGTATATACATTGTTTTTTAGACATAATGCTATTGTACACTTAACAGACTACAGTACAGTGTAAACATAACCTTTATAATATATGCACTGAGAAACCAAAAAATTTGTGTGACTTGCTTTATTATGACATTAGCTTTATTGTGGTGGCCTGGAACCAAACCTGCACGATTTCCCAGGTATTCTTGTGCACATAATGACTTTTGGTCACTGGTGTTGGTTCAGGGATGACCATGTGCTCCATCAGGAGTATTTGAAGTGCTCCCTGGGATTGGAACATAGATGATGAAAGAAAAAACCCCTTCCTCTGGTTTTCTAGGCTAGAAGCTGTGACTAAGAGACAGCCCAAGGCCCCGGTGCCCCAAATCTGAGTAAGACCTATCTGTAGAGTGAAGCTGCAGACAGGCAGGCTGGCCTGAGAGCTAAATACAGAGAGAGGTGCTGCTGGGGGTGCTGGTCCCACCTGGCCAGAAGGAAGAGCCATCCCCGGACTTCATATGTGTTCATATGTGGACGATGACTATGTGGTTTTGACTTAGCTACTCTACATTGTGTTTCTATGACTTCGAACTGAAAGAGTTGTCTGATACATCTTTTCATGTATCTGTTACTGAATAAAAGGGTTTAGATGTCCAAAAAGAAAGCACAAGAATCAAATATAATATGCCTCCTACAGATGCTCAATTTGTATTCTAAAAGTTGATGGACTATGGAAACATGACATTAATAACCAGTGAGTTCTGCACTCTCAATTCACAGCTAAACTGTCAAAGGGTATCTCATTCAATATTCTGTCAGAATTCTTTGGAGGAGTAACATGAATTTTCAGATGGAAACTTGGATACTGGAATGAATTCTAAAAAGGAAAACCCAAATGCAAAGAGAATACTTTATGCAGTAATTCAGATTGTGACTTTTCTTGCTGCAGATCCACATCTTGCCCTGGGCCATGGACCCTACATTCCCAAGGAGACTCAACGTTATTACTGGAGAACAGAGAATGACCTTTTGTTTATCTCTCTGCAGTTTTGTGCTATTCCACAGCTTTATACCATTGTCCCTTTGGTGTCTTCTTGTCCTAGAATTATAATTGCTTTCTCATAATAGTGCTGCACATTGTCATGGAAATGATGGAGATGACACATAAGGAGCTGAGGCTCTATTGCAGCAACCCCGACGGAGGGAGAAATCTGGATAATTGGGCTCCTTGCAAGAGCAAAGGCTGTTGTGGGCTGCGAAGGCATAAATCATGATGAATGCAATGTCCATGTTTGTTTTTTTAAGATTTATTAATTTCCTACTTTGTTCCAAAAAGGATTCCAGTGGCTTACAAAATTCATATAGCATAATAAAATTAAAAATAAGTAAGCCAAAGACCAAGTCAAAGGATAAAAAGAAATCCAGGAAAATGGAAGAAGGCAAAAATACCCCAGTGACTGCCCACAGATCCTGTACGCTTGCCTGTAACGGGCCATCGTTGTGTCTTGAGCCTCCAGCACCCAGAGTGCGGAGAGAAACACGGTCGGCTTCATGGTTCAGCGTCATGAAATCAAATCAATTGTTGAGGAAAAGCATGATTTTTCCCCAGGTACTGAAACCAGAGGGAAATTCCTCCTCCAGGTTCTTAGGATGATGGTGTGCTGTGACATGGTGAACAGCACATCTGCACAAAATAACTCTGAAATGGTACCAAGTTTGAGCAGCGGTTTTTGTGTGATGTCTCTCGAGGTAGACTGAAGGCATTAAAAGTCCAATTCTGTAAAAGTGCTGCTAGATGGGGCAAAAGCAATGAGGTCTGTGTGTGCTGCTCATGGCTTAGCTTTCTTAATCCAGGCTAGATTTAGAGGGGAGCACATGGTGAGTGCTCCTCAGGGGCTGCCTCACCAAGACGAGCACGTGAACACACCAGCAGACACGCAGTGGCTTCTGCCGTGCGCTCGGGCCTGGCAAGGAGCCAACGACCTAGTGGGAGACTAGGTAGACTGCTCACCTGGGTTTGGATGGCGTGTGCCATGGCACATCGCTGCACGTACCCACACGCCCTCTCATGCTCTACACCATCACGCGCGACAGTCCGCAGTCCTGGAGCACCACCTCGCTTCCCTGGTCTGTCACTTACTTCTCTGCTCAGAGCAGGGTTCCCAACTGGGAGCAATTGTGCTCCCCAGAGGACATTGGACGATAGTGGAGACAATTTTGGTCGTCACAACTGGGAGGGGCGCTGCTGTCATCTAGTGAGTAGGGGTCAGGGATGCTGCTAAACATCCTACCCCACAGGACAGCCCTACCACAAGGAATTATCCAGCCCCAAATACCCACAGTGCCAAGGCTGAGAAACCTTCTTTAGGAAGCCTTCCCTAACCCTGGAAGACTGAGCTGGGTGACCCACTGACCTCCTCTGATGATAACAGTTAGCGCCGACATGGCGCGTGTTCTGGGCCAGGCACTGTTCTAAGTACTTTACTTGTTTGATCTCATTTAATGCTCCCGACAACCCTTGAAGGCAGGCATCACTATGAACCATCTCTGACAGCTTGGGACCTCGAGAGTCAGAGAGATTAAGTTACGTATCCAGGATGACACAGCTAGGAAATGGCAGGGCTGGGAGTTGAACCAAGGCAGCCCATCCCCAGAACCTAGAATCTGTGCTCGGCGCCCTGGTCACACCTTCCTCACAGCGTCCTGAGCCTCTCTCTCCTGGTCTCTTCTCCTCACCGGCCAGTGGACTCTGAGCACAGGGACCTGGCCTTTCCAGCAGTGTCCCTTTGCATCGAGCACGTCACCAGGAGCATCGTGCACACTCAGGAGTGAATGGGCCACAAGCACCCAAAGCGGCCGTGTTCTGTGTGGCACACCGGTCGGCCACTCGTGCCCACCACAACGGTGGGGCGCGGTGCAGAGGAGAAGGTGGGTGGAGAGCTGGCGGGGAAGCAGCGTCCTGGGCGCTGCGTGCTGTTTCAGTCGCTGCCTACAGCAAGCTCCTCTTTCTCTGGCCTCCTCTTGTGACACAGGCCGGGAGCTCCCCTTCGCCTAAGAATGACTCCCTGGCCTCTCCACAGCCCCTTCCTGTCCCCAGGGAGCAGAGGTGCCCTATCTGACCGGCAAGTCCAGAAGGAGGGGCAGCTGTGCTCCTCTCCCCCCACTTCGGCACCGCCCGCAGCTGCCCGCCATCTGCTCCCTGCGGCGGCCAGCGCCCGGCCGGTGGAGCGGGGGCCTGTGGGTGAACACCACTTCCATTTCGGGCTGAAGTGTCAGCAAGCCCTTTGGGATGCCGACGGGGCTCACCGGTGGACCGTGTGAGCAATGAGGCGATGCTTCCACCTCTATTTGCCAGACTCCTGGCTCTCATGATAATCGTGCCAAACTCTAGAAGGAAGAGGGGTTGTCTTCATAGACCCCCTGACCATCCCTCACACGTATCCCATTTAACCATGTGAGCATCATCACCCTCCATTGCCCAACACAGGAAACCAAGGCCAAGAGAGGTGGACTGGCCCAAGGTCACCAGGTCAGGTTTCTTCTTGGAAGTCACGCTCTGTGCACAATCACAGGCCTTGGAGGCCCGCACACCGAGGGTCGGCCCGCACACTGAAGGTCGGCCCGCACACCGAGGGTCGGCCTGCTACCCGCACAGGAAACGCGGCTGAGCACACACGGGAGGGCTGCACGTCCTCGGGGAAGGCAGAGTCAGAGCACGCTAGTCCGGCTCCCCCCTACTGGGTGAGTGACTGCGCCGACAGCCCCCCTGCCCGGCCGGTTGACAGCAGGCCCTCAGCAGACTGTACTGTCGCCAGCGTAGGGGAGGCGTGGAAAGGAAAAGGCAGCTTCTGCGGGAACCTCTAAACCTGTCTCAGTCTTCCCGCAGCACATTGCCACCGGAATCACTTGAAACTGCTTCCTCCACCTTTCCCTCCCGAGGCAAAAGTCACTGAGGGCCCAGAGACTAGACTGTGGGATTCATCTCCGGTGGCTTCACTGTGGGCCCTGCAGGGGCAGAGAGCTGAGTGTCTCCTCCGAGGAGTACAGGATGGAGAGGAGGGCTCGCCCCCATGCTCACCTCCAGTAACTCCCAGAGATCTCACACCGGCAAGAGAAGAGCTACACGCAGCCCCGAACACCGCGGAAATCCCACGGTGGCATGCCGGGCTGGGCTTTCTGTCTGCGCTCGCCGTGCAAGGGAAAGGAGCTTATCAAACCTGCATTGTGCTTGACCCACGTGTCTTTAATAACATTCACAATGATAAGCTTGTTTTGTTTGTGTTATAAATTTGACTTGAGCCACAAGGGTCTACACACAATGTTTGTCACACCAGACTGATTCTCACCCCTGCCTCCTTCCCAGGAAGCCGAATGGAGCTGGCTAGCGTCCGTCTGCCTCCTGGAGGCCAAAGGGACAGGGACAGACTCTCAAATGCTACCCAGAGCTCCCAGACCAAGGCAGGTCAGGGGTGAGGCAAGGCGAGCGGCAAGCCCGCGCCCCCGCCCCGCAGCACAGCGGCTTTGCAGACTGCGAAGTGCCGTCTATCTGCAGAAACGCGGACTGTGGCTCTTGTGGCTTAATGATTTTATTTATTTTAATTTACATCCTTCATGCGTCTAAAGAATTTGTGGTGGCTGATGGAGGACAAGTAAGACTGCTCGAGGGGACAGGAATAACATGGAACAAAGGGCGGGCAGACGGACCATCAGGGCACAAACAGGGTGTGTGCAGGCATGGGCAGCTTCAGCTCCAGAGCAGTGCAAAGAAAGCAGGGGTGACGTGGAACCGACAGCCCCGCTCTCCCCGTCTGAGTAAGTGAGAAGCAGCCAAACTGCTCCCCTGGGGCTGAACTCTGGGAGAAGCATATACCTCGCATTCTTTTACTAGGAGTGTCAGATGTAAGGACGGGAAGGGAAGAATGTCACTCACACGTGCCGAGAGCTTCCCATGCAGCAGGCATGCTCCTCAAGGCCTTTCCAGTACCACTGACCGAGGCTCCTGCCAGTGTGAGCTCACTGCGTTGGAGACCTCGTTTAATGTTCCAACACTTTGAGGCAGGCATTATCACGTCCATTTTATAGGGGACAGCGCTGAGGTTCAGAGAAGCTGAGTAACTTGCCCAGTGTCACACTCAGCTTTTCTCCAATCCCCTCTCCTCTGAAATCCTCTTGCCAACTTTCTCCTTGACCCTTCCCTTCAGCCGCAAGGGCCACACCCTCCTGAGCCCAGGGACAGGCGCTTCCGGCTGCTCTCCTTCAATTAGGCACAGGCGTCTCCCGCTGGGCCTCACCAACTTGCTCCTGCAAAACAGCCATTCTGTTTGAAGACACTAACCAAGAGCCTATTTCCCATTGTTTTAAATGAGAAAAACTACCCATCAACTCAAGTTTCTCAACCAATTTTTTAAAATACAGTGTGAACACAATAAGATAGGTAAGAGATCCACATGTTAATATGCACAATGCCTTAGACATTCTGTCCTCATGACCAAACACCAACTACTGTTAACAATGCTTCTGTTTTTGCAGTAACATGGTCCTTCTTCCCCTCAACAGTGTCTACGATTCCCATCCCCTTTGGCAATAGACACTTCGAGTGATTTTTCAAACTGACAACACTTGGTTCTGACAGTTCACTAGTTATATTTGACATGTAACTTGAGACTTGCTCTGATATCACCTTGTTAAAAATGTTGTTTTAAGTTTTAGGGCTGTAAATATAGTTTTTTTCCCATATAAACAGACAGCTGAAAAAGAATTGATAGATGCACATAGAGTCAAGCCATGTGACATTGACAATTTCACCCAGCTTTATTTAACTATGGAAGTGACAGTGTCATATGGCTCAAACTAACACAGTCCATGAAGGTTTGGTAGTAAGATTCAAGAGGACATTGGACCAGGAAAATGTTAATTCAGGAGGCATTCTGTAGGGTGAGTATGGCTGAGTGTGTGTTGAGCACCTATGTGCCAGGCCCCACTGTGGGCGGGAAGCATCCACCAGTCACATGTGGCCCCTACATACGGTACTGACGGTGCTCCAGGAGGGAAGGAGAGGGCAGTGCAGAAACACAAAGGAGAGGGACCTCCCAAAACAAAGGGGAGGGAACCTGAAGGAGCAAGAGCCATCGGGTGGAGTGGAAACTCGAATCGGGTCACTCAAAATCTGTTCCACCCTCCTGCTAGGGTGACTTCCTGCAACTGCAAAGGCTGAGAAGCTTGTTCCCCAGACTCCCGTGCAGCTAGCACTCCTGCATGCTGAAGCTTCCTCGTGGCATGCACGCACTTGAGACTCAGTTACATGAGGACACTGGCAAATCTGAGGTCTCATTCTGGGAACCCACTTCCCGACTGAAGCAGAAGCAGCCACCTCCACTGGTCTCTCACTATGGCTTTGGGCAGAGCTCTTAGCTTCATCCCAGGCTCTGTTCCTCCGTTCTCCAAAGATTCTGGTAACACATTTAATGCCCTGTAACAGATCCCTTTTTTCTGAACTAACTAGAGTGTGTTCTCTTCCCTGAAGCTGAGCCCTGGCTGATACACCAAGCACAGAGAAGGGAGAAGTAAGGAACAGCATCATGAAGGCTCAGGCGAGAGGCGAGCACGGGCTCAGGCTCAGGCAGCTGGGGTGAGGGTGGGAGTGGGTAAGAGGGCAGGGAGGAGAAGACCCCCACCAAGGACTTTGTAAGCCACAATAAAAGTTTGGACTTTATCCTCACACAAGGGAGAGCTACTGAGGAGTCTGAAACAGGAAACAGGCCTGGTCAGATTTGGGTTTTGGAATAGCTGCTCTGTTGGCCAGGTAGCCGAAATTTGGAGGACCTTTGTTTCAAGCAGGGGCGCAGCGAAGGCACCACTGCCGTCACTGATAAGCAGTGGCAAACCCTAACACAAAGCCCTACCGAAGTGCACAGGCTCCAGAGGCAGACTCCTAGGTCCCGGGGCCCAGTGTCCTCGTCGATAATACCATGATCATGGTGGTGTTTATCTCCTAGGCTTGCAAGAGTTTAATGGCTTGGTAAGAGTACAGGGCTCAGAACAGTGACTGGCACATAATAAGTGTTTAAAAATTATCTGCGATTTGCAATATCAAGAGCCGTCCCATGACTCTGTCCTGCCTCCCCCTTCTCCTGGATGAGCCCTCTGCTCTGGTCTCCTGAAGGACATGGGGTTTGTCCAACATGCTGAGTTCTCTCTCGTGCCACTGGACCTTTCTTCATGCTATTCCTGCATCTGAAAGTGCCCGCCCTGGGATTCTGCACCTAGTCCACGCACCTTCAAGTCACTCCTGTGACTTCCCAATACATCAGAAGTAAATTCGGGATCCCGTAACCTGGCCCACAAAGCCCTGCAGGCCATGGCCTCAGGCCTTTCCCACCTGGTTTTATCTGCTCCTGACTTTGCTTCCTCTGTTTTGTGTGTGTGTGTGGCTTTTATTTTTCTTCTGTTCTAGTCTTGGGATCTTCGTACTTGCTGGTCTCTTTGCTGCGATTCTCACCCTTCCTCTCGCCCTCTCCCCCGCCACGGCCTTCGCTCCTGGGACGTCCCGCACACGCCCGGCTGCTCACGTGTTCTCAGAAGCAGCGCCCCTTCCGCCAGCCTGCGCCTCCCCTCGGCCATCTGGAACTGTTCTCTATAACGTCCATCCCTATCTGAAACACTCAACTTACCCATTTGATTGTGCGCTGTCTGTCCCTGCCCCACCCACATGCACGCGTGCACACACACACACGCATGTGCACACATACACATGCACATGCACACACATACACATGCACACACGTGCACACACACATGCACGCACGCACATGCACACACATACACATGCACACATGCACACACATGCATGCACGCACACTCACACATGCATACACACATGCACGCACACACACATGCATGCATACACACACGCACGTACATACATGCGCACACACACATACACATAACACACACACATGCACACACGCACCCACATGCACACATGCACTTGCACACACATACACACCTGCGGACGCACCCACATGCACATGCATGCATGCTCACACACACACATGCACACGCACACACGCACGTGTGTGCACACGCACCCCCACATGCACACACCTGCACGCACATGCATACACGCATGCACACACATGCACACACACACATGTACACACATGCACACACACATACACATAACACACGCACATGCACACGTGCACCCACACGCACACATGCACTTGCACACACACACACCTGCGGACGCACCCATATGCACATGCATGCATGCTCACACACACACATGCACATGCACACATGCACGTGTGTGCACACGCACCCCCACATGCACGCACATGCACGCACATGCATACACACATGCACACACATGCACATACACACATGTACACACATGCACACACACATACACATAACACACGCACATGCACACACGCACCCACGCACACATGCACTTGCACACACATACACATGCACACACGTGCACACACACATGCACGCACGCACATGCACACACATACACATGCACACACATGCATGCACGCACACACATGCATACACACACGCACACACACATACACATAACACACACGTGCACACACACACCCACATGCACACATGCACTTGCACACACATACACACCTGCGGACGCACCCACATGCACATGCATGCATGCTCACACACACACATGCACACGCACACATGCACGTGTGTGCACACGCACCCCCACATGCACGCACATGCATACACACATGCACACACATGCACATACACACATGTACACACATGCACACACACATACACATAACACACGCACATGCACACGCGCACCCACACGCACACATGCACTTGCACACACATACACACACCCCCGCAGATGCACCCACATGCACATGCACACGTGCTCACACACACGCACATGCACACACACACGTGCGTGCACACGCACCCCCCACACGCACGTGCACACACATACACACACACATGCGCACGCATGCACACACAAGCCCCCGGCAGCCAAGACTTGATCTCCACCAGCGGTTCTCAAACTTGTGCGTATGTCGGCAGCGTCTGGGGGGCTCATGAAAACACAAACTGCCACCCTCCCCAGGGGTTTCTGACTCAGGAGTCCCGGATAAGACCTCGAACGTGGCATTTCTCACAGGTCCCCAGGAAATGCTGATGCTGCTGGCGGCGGGCGTCACCGTGAGAGGTGCTCGTCCGCAGTCTTCATAGTTCTAGCCTCAGCACTTAGGTGGCGGCACGGCAGGTCATCAACCGATTTTTAAGTCAATTTTTAAGTCTTAACTCTTTGTTATCTTTCAGGGCTCAAATCAGATATCGCCATCTCCAAGAAGCCTCTGTGACTAGAACAGGAGGTCGTTGCAGATGGCGCCCGCCTGACACCTCTGGAATCTTCCAGCGTCCACTCGGGCCTGGTCCGGGGCAGGAATGTTCACTGAGTGTTGCTTCAGTAGATGGGCCTGATGTCTTTAACTGTTTTTTCAAGTTTTGCATATTTTTTGCATTTTTAATTATATATGCAAGAATACAGAAAGTAGCAAAATTGACACACTTATCTTCTCCATCAAAATTAAACAGACATTGCATTTTGCTCCACTGACATCAGCCCTCTCATGCTCATTTTCCCCACAATGGGTAGACTTAGCCAAGGGGATTCCTCTTCGTTCAGGTCTGACACAGCCTACACGCAACTGTAGAGGCCAGTGCCTCGCCAACCTCCTATGGCACCTGGGCCCGGGGCTGCCTGTTCACTCTCTGTGGCAGGGTTGAGTGTTGGTTGCCCACAGAGCCAGAATCTGTGACACAGAGGTTTCGGCCCAGGGACCACGATGCAGCTGCAGCTCAGGCACCTCCACCAATAGGGCTTAGTAGCAACATGGATCTCAGGAGATGAGGCATCATGTTGTAATGACTCTAGACCCTGGGATGGTGTGGCTTAGCGGTACCTGAGACTCCGTGAAGCCAGGTGCTGCTGTTAGAGCCGGTTCCCCTCAGCCCCGGGAACAGAAAGACAGAGTCACTGAGGCTGCAAAGGCAAAGGAGTTTTATTTTGACTAGCTCGAGCTAGGGTCCAGGTCCCAGAGCACCAATGCAGTGGTCTCTTTACGAACCAGGACCCCGCCCTGGGGTAAAAACAAAGCTTTTATACTTTTTTTTTTGCTGGAATCTGTTGCTAGTTATTTTCGATAAGAGATTTTTTCCCAAGAGGTTTCTTCCCAGGAGATTTTTTTTCCCCAAGGACATTTGCCCTGCACAGCTGGCCTCTTTATCAGGAAGTTACTTGTGGTTGTTTTTTTTTCCTTTTTTTTTTTTTAACTGCATTTGAGCATGGTTTTAGCTCTTTATCGTAACCAAGCAATAAGCAAGCAAGCTTTGTGTACAGAAGCGGAATTTGGCTGTTAGCTAAGAGCAAAAACAAGTCACCATCAAACAAACTAAAATATTGTTTTAGTCCTACTCTACACAGCAGCAGTACTATCCCAGAATGGCAAAGCACAGCTTCCATTTGGCCCCGGGGAGGTGGGGGAGGAAACAGTACAGTGATGACTCCACTCTCTAAAGAGAAGAGTATTTTAGCAGCTCGGATTCTAGGGGTATAGTCCAGCTCCAGGAAAGCAGGGTACTGGAGCTGTCTGGCCTGTAGGGCGGGTGTCTCAGCTCAGGCACTGCTCTCTTTCCCTAGGACATAGGCTACTACCTCAGTTCAGCCTGGAACACACAGCTGCTCAGCTCAGCCAAGGCACCGACTCCCCAGGAGGAGGGCGGGTAATGTGCCACTCAGCTCAGGCCCGGGGGATGTGACTGTTCTGGACATCCAAGGCACCATTTCTCTTGCACGCAGGGCACTGCCTCAGTTTAGGTACCCAAATGACTTATTTGAGTGGCCAACGTACTATTTTCCCAGGAGGCAGGGCACTGCTTCAGCTCTGGCCTGAGGGAGCAGGGAGAGAGGTAGGTAGGTGGAGAAGCTCCACCTCTACTTTGCTCCACAGGGAAGGGTTTATCAGCTGCTCACAGCTCAACTTGGAAATGTCAGGCCACTGGGCTGGGGTGACATAGTGGTGGCTTGGCCTCAAGGAGCCACGGCTGTAGTTCTGGTTCCAAGATGGCATGGCACAGTAGCCATGGAGACCACAAGACATGGGCACAGTGTTAGCTCCTTCTCTGGGAGCAACACAGCTGTGTGGACTCCAAGAAGCTTTCTTGGCTGGGTTTACTGCCTATGAGGACTGCAGGGGGTCCCACTGGTGATGTCTGTATGTGTCCAAAGTGTTGAGGGAGGTTGCTGGGACCCTACTGCTCACCTCTTCCCCACAGGACGAAGTTCCTCCTGATTCCCAGAGGACCCCAGTAGTTGGGGGGCAGTGAAGGCCTGGCATTTCCTTCCTTCTTGTATGTGGCCATCCTGAGTTTCTGTTTTTACCAGTGTTTCTCTGAATCCCCTGATGTATGCTGGTGCTCTCCCTCAGTTACTTTCATTAAAACGCAGCTGTCTGTTCATTGTCCTGGCTATCTTTGTGAGGGAGATGAGTGCTGGGGACTTCTGGTCAGCTATCTTGCTGATGTCACTCTCTGTTCTTTTTTTAGCTCTTTGAGATAAGAACTAAATGATTGGAGACCTTTCCTTTTTTTCTAATGAAAGCATTTAGTGCTATAAATTTCCCTCTCATCTCTGTTTTAGCTGCATCCTACAAATTATGATATGCTCTATTTTCATTTTTATTTCCTTACAAGTATTTTTAAATTTCTTTTGAGACTTGTTTTCTGACCCCTGGATTATTAAGAAGTTTGTTTAATTTCCAAGGATTTATTTTCCTGTTGTCTTTCTGGTATTGATTTCAAGTTTGAGTCATTATAATCAGAACACATACTCTATTATGATTTAAGTTTTTAAAAAAAATTTTCAGTATTTGTCGATGACCCAGGAATTGGTATATCTTTATGAATGTCCCGTGGACACATGAAAAGTATGTATATTCTGCTGTTATTAGGTAAAGTGTTCTATCAATTTCAATTAGGTCCTGTTGGTTGAGGACATTGTTCAGTTCTCTTATGTTTTTGCTGACTTTTGGTTTAGAAGTTTTATCGGTTGCTAAGAGTTGGTGTTAAAGTCTCCAATTATAATTGTGGATTTTTCTATTTCTCTTTTCAGCACTATCAATTTTTGTCTCCTGTATTTTGTAGTTCTGATGTTTGACTCATTTTAAACTCATTATTATTTGACTCATTTTTTTTTTTTTGAGACAGGGTCTAGCTCTGTCATCCAGGCTAAAGTGCAGTTGCATCATCATAGCTCACTGCAACCTCAAACTCCTGGGCTCCGGCTATCCTCTTGCCTCACTCTCTCAAGTCACTGGGGCTACAGAAGTGCTCCACTAGCCTGGATAATTTTTTACACTTTTTGTAGAGATAGGGTCTCACTCTTGCTCAGGCTGGTCTTGAACTCCTGATTTCAAGCACTCCTCCTGCCTTGGTCTCTCAAAGTGCTAGGATTACAGGCATGAGCCACTGTGCCTAGCCTATTTGACTCATTTTAATTTGATATTCTACTATAGCATATTACCGTATATAAATAAACCAGTTTATTCATGTATGTCCTACTGAGATAGGTAGTTGTTTTTAACTTTTCCTCTGTTATAAGCAATGTTGCCCTGAGGGTCTTCAATCTTTGTGCTTACACACATGCACAAGCTAATTTATTAAACAAGTATTCACTGAGTACCACCTATGTGATAGTCACTGATTTAGGTGTTTTGGACACATTATCAGGCAAAATAAATCATGTCCCTGCCTCCATGATGCCTGAAGTGAACAAGGGACTTGGCACAGTGGGCACGTAGGAGAATGTAAGTCATGCTGATTATGAGTGACTATATGAATGAAGTTAACTTTCTGATGTTAAGCATATTGAGTGATTAACATGTACCACATCCTTACTCCTATATTCCTTACAATAACTCCGGAGGAATGCACAAATATATCTATTGTACTGAGGAAGAAACTGATGCATCTGAAGAGTGTAGCTTACTTAAAATCATACACTTGATTTATTTTTTAAAAGGGGTGGAGGGGTATCTTAATCAATGGCAAATGGACAATCTTTTCAGTAAGTGATTCTGTGTTAACTGGATATCTGTAAGTGGAAAAATAAACTTTAACACAAAATACACATAATAAGCAGATAATATCAGATGGATTGTAGATCTAAATGTGCAATGTAAAACAATAAAACTCCTAGAAAAAGCTCAGGAGAAGATCTTAACTTTAAGGTAGACAAAGATTTCTAAGCGGGATATTAAAAGCACTAATCATAGGAATATGTTAATATGTTAGACTTGATTAAAATTAGGAATGTCAGTTCTCAAAATACACACAGAACATAAAGCAAATGAGGGAAAATGTTAACAATCTGGAGATATGTTTAAAGCATATATAATTCTTTGTAATAGTTTTGAAATTTTTGTAACTTTGAAATTATATCAAAATTAAGTTGTCAAATGTACATGTACACACAGATAGACACATACACAATTAAGTTGTCAAAACACACATGTACACACACACACACACACACACACACACACACACACACACACTCAGACACAATGCCAGTAAGAAAATGACTCAAAAATATAGTGAAAGAAACAACAAAAGAATCAAAATGCTAACTAGAAAATGTTTGTACACAAAGGATAGCAGTAATGGAGGAATAGAGGTGAAAAATATAAGACACCTAGAAAAATAGCAAAGTTGCATACATAAATACTAAACTTATTAGCAATTACATTAATGTAAATGGGCTAAACATTCCAATTAAAGGGCAAAGATTAACAGAATGGATAAAATAAAACATGATCCAATTTTATGCTGTTTACTGGAGACATACTTTAGATTAAAAGGAATAGACTTAAAATAAAAAAATGGGAAAATATAATACATGCAAACAGTAACCAAATGAGAGCTGGAGTGACAATATTATTATCAGAAAAAATAGATTTTAGGATAAAAATTCTTACTAGAGACAAAGAAATTTGATAAAAATGTCACTCAATCAGGAAAATATAACAATTATAGACATATATGCACCTAACAACAGAGTCCTAAAATACATAAAGCAAAAACTGATAATTTGAAGAAAGAAATATGTGAACAGTGATAGTTGGAGACTACAGTAGCCCACTTTCAATAATGAATAGAAACACTAGGAAGAAAATAAACAAGAAAATAGAAGAATTGAGTTACACTAGAATTAAAAAAAAAACCTAACAGATGTCTATCAAACAACCAACAATAGCAGAATACACGTTCATCTCAAACACACATGAACCATTCTCTAGGATAAAAATTATGTTACGCCACAAAACAAATCTTGATAAATTTAAAATGACTGAAGTCATACAGAGTGTGTTCTCTGATGACAAAAAAGGAAAATAGAAATCAATAACAAAGAGAAATTTTAGAAATTCACAAATATATGAAAATTTAACAACACACTCCTAAATAACCAGTGGGTCAATGAAGAAATAACAAGGAAAATTAGAAAACATTTTGAGATGCATGAACAAAAATCCAGCATATAAAAATTTGTGAGATACAGCTTAAGCAGTGTTTAGTGATAAACACCTTAAGAAACTAGAAAAAGAAAAAGAAATAAAACCCAAACAAACAGAAGGAAATAATAAAGATAAGAGCAGAAATTAATGAAATATAGAATAGACAAATAGTAAAAAAAAAAATTGAAAGGTTGAAAAAATTAAAATTCTTTAGCTAGACTGACCAAGAAAAAGAGAAATCAAATTCAAATTATTAAATTCAAAATGAAATAGGAAACATTACTACCAACTTTATAGAAATAAAAGGATTATAAGAGAATAAAATAATTTTATGTCAACAAATTATAAAACTAGATGAAATGGACAAATTAATATAAATATGTAAACTAACAAAATGCATTCAAGAATAAATGGAAAATCTGAATAGGGTTTTTGTAAGTGAAAAGATTGAATTAGTAATACAAAATAATAAAGTTAAAGCTACCCACAAAGTAAAGCCCAGACCCAGACAGCTTTACTGATTAACTGTACCAAATATTTAAAGAATTAACAACAAACTTTTGCAAACTCTTCCAAAGAATAGAAGAGGAGAAAATACTTTGCCAAGTCATTCTAGGAAGCAAGTATTACCCTGATACCAAAACAAAAGACATCATAAGAAAGGAAAACTACAGACCAATATCCTTCATAAATACAGACACAAAAATCCTCAACAATATACTAGGGGCAGAATCCAGCAGCATATAAAAGAATAATACTTCATAACCAAATAGGATTTTATGCCAGGAATGCAAGGTTGGTTTAACATACGAAAATCAATGTAAAATATGATATTAATAGAATAAAAGACAAAAACTATATGATCATTTCAATATATGCAGAAGAAACATTTGAGAATATTCAACACCCTTCCCTGACAAAAATATTCAGCAACCTAGGAATAGAAGGAGGCTTCCTCAATTTAATAAAGGGCATCCTCAAAAATATCCCACAACCAAATCAGACTTAATGGGCAAATACTGAATGTGTTCCCTTTAAGATCAGGAGCAAAACAAGGATATCAGCTCAAACAACTTCTATTCAACACTGTACTGGAAGCTCTAGTTAGGGCAATTAGGAAAGAAAAAGAAATAACAGTTATCTAGACTAGAGAGGAAGTAAAACTATTTTTGTGCCAATACCATGCTGTTTTGATTACTATAGCCTTGTACTATAGTTTGAAGTCTGATAATGTGATGTTCCAGATTTGTCCGTTTTGCTTAAGATTGCTTTGGCTATTCAGGCTCTTTTCTGGTTCAAAATGAAGTGTTGAATTATTTTTTCTAGATCAGTGAAATACAAGGTTGGTATTTTGATGGGGATTGCATTGAATCTGTAAATTACTTTGGGAAGTATGAACATTTTAACAATGTTGATTCTACTGATCCATGAGCATGATATGTTTTCCCATTTGTTTTTATCATCATCAATTTCTCTCCTCCGTGTTTCATCGTTGTCTTTGTAAAGATCTTTCACCTCCTGGGTTAAGTATATTCCTAGGCATTTTATTGTCTTTGCAGCTATTGAAAATGGTATTAAGTCTTTGATTTGACCCTCAGCTTGACTATTATTGGTATATGGGAATGCTACTGATTTCTGTGTGTTGATTTTGTAACTTGAGACTTTGATAAATTTATTTATCAATTTAAGTAGTCTTTTGGTGGAATCTTTGGGGTTTTCTAGAAATAAGATAATATTGTCAGCAAAAAGTGATAGTTTCATCTCCTTTTTCCTGATTTGGATATCCTTAATTTCTTTCTCTTGCCTGATTGCTCTGGCTGGGACTTCCAGGACTATGTTTAATAAAAGTGGTGACAGTGGGCATCTTTGTCTTGTTGCAGTTCTTAGGGGGAATGCTTTCAATTTTTCCCCATTCAGTATGATGCTGGCTATGGGTTTGTCATATATCTTTTATAATTTTGAGATTAGTTCAATCTATGCCAAGTTTGTTGAGGGTTTTTATTATGAAAGTGTGCTGAATTTTGTCAATGCTTTTTCCACATTTATTGAAATGATCATATTATCTTTGTTTTTCCTTCTGTTTATGTGGTGAGTCACATTTATTGATTTATGTACATTGAAGCATCTTTGCATCACTGGGATGAAGCTCACTTGATCACAGTGGATTATTTTTTTGATGTGCTGTTGAATTCAGTTTGCTAGTATTTCCTTGAGGACTTTTGCCTCTACACTCATAAAGGATATTGGTCTGTAGTTTTCTTTTTTTGTTGTATCCTTTCCTGGCTTTGGTATCAAGTTGATACTGACTTCTTGATGTTATGGAATAATTTCTGCAGTGAGTACCAACTCTTCTTTATAGGTCTGATAAAATTCAGCTTTGGATCCATCTGGTCCTGGGCTTCTTTTGGTTGGAATATTTTTTATTGCTGCTTCAATATCATTGCTCGTTATTGGTCTGTTCTAGAGTTCTATTTCTTCTTGATTGAGTCTTGGGAGTTTGTGTGTTTCCAGGAATTTGTCCATTTCCTCTATGTTTTGAGTTTATGTTCATAGAGATTTTCATAGTATTCACAGATGATATTTTGTATTTCTGTGGTATCAGTTGTAATATATCCTTTTCCATTTCTGATTGAGCTTATTTTGGTCCTTTCTCTTCTGTTCCTGGGTAACCTAGTAAGAGGTCTATCAAAGACCAATGGAACAGAACAGAGAACCCACACATAAAACCATCCACATACAGCCAACTGATCTTTGACAAAGCAGACAACACTATACATTGGAGAAAAGAAGTTCTATTCAATAAATGGTGCTGGGACAACAGGATGGCCACATTCAGAAGAATGAAACAGGATCTGTATCTCTCACAACTGAACAAAATTATTTCAAGATGGATAAAAGCCTTAAATGTAAGGCATGAAACCATAATAACTCTAGGAGAAAATGTTGAAAAAATTCATCTAGATATCAGCCTAGGCAAAGAATTTTGAAGAAGACCCCAGTGGCAATCATAGCAACAACAAAAATAAATAAATGAGACTTGATTAAGCTAAAAAGCTTCTGGACAGCCAAGGAAATAATCAACAGAGCAAATAGACAACCTATAGAATGGGAGAAAATATTATCAAGCTATACATCCAATAAAGGACTAACCAGAATCTACAAAGAACTCGAGCAAATTAACAAGAAAAAAATTAAGCAACCCATTAAAAAGTGGGCAAAAGACATGAACAGGAGCTTTTCAAATGAAGATAGACAAATGGACAATAAACATATGAAAAAATGCTCAACATCTCTAATTATCAGGGAAATGAAAATTAAAACCACAGTGAGATATCACCTTACCCCAGTCAGAATGGCCTTTATTAAAATGTCCAAACACAATAGATGCTGTCATGGATGAAGAGAGAAAGTAACGCTTATACACTGTTGGTGGGAATGCAAATTAGTACAACTTCTATGGAAAACAGTATGGAGATTCCTCAAAGTACTAAAAGTAGACCTACTATTTGATCAAGCAATCGCACTACTGGGTATCTACTCAAAGGAAAGGAAGACTTTTCATCAAAAGGACACCTACACTTGAATACTTATTGCAGCACAATTCATAATTGCAAAGATGTGGAATCAGCCCAAATGTCCATCAAGTCATGAGTGGATTAACAAAATGTAGTATATGTATACCCTGGCATACTAGTCAGCCATGAAGAAGGAGGACTTCCTGCCTTTTGCAGCAATATGGGTGGAACTAGATACCATTATCCTAAGTAAAGTATCTCAAGAATGGAAAAAAAAATACCACATGTACTCGCTATTAAATTAGAACTAACTAATGACCACACATGTGCACAAAGGGAAGTGTAATTCAATGGAAATCAATTGGGGGGAAAGGGAGGAAGGAATGGGTAAAAACCTACCTAATGGGTACAATGAAGACTATCTGAGTGACGGGCATACTTATAACCCTGACTCAAGCATTACAAAAGTGATCCTTGTAACCAAAAACATTTGTACCTGTGTAATACTTTGAAATTAAAAAAAAAAAAGAAAGGAAGGAAGTAAAACTATGTAACCAGAAGATATTTGCACTTCAGTGTCTATTGCAGCATTATTCACAATGGGTAAAATATGGAATCAGCTTAAAGGTTTATCAAGGGACAAATGGATAAAAATGATGTGGTGTATGTACACAATGGAATATTATTTAGCCATGAAAAAGAAGGAAATTTTTTCATTTGCTGAAACATGGATAGATCTGGAGGACATTATTTTAAATGCAATAAACCAGGCACAGAAAGACAAATATTTCATTTTCACACTCATATATGGGATCTAAAATAAATTGATCTCAAGGAAGTAGTGAATAGAATGGTGGCTACTAGAGATTGGTAAGGATGGTGGGAAGGTATAATGAAGAGATGCTGGTGAAGGGATAATTCTGTTTAATAGAAGGAAGAAGTTCTGATGTTCAGTGGTACAATGGGGCAACTGTAGTTGACAATAATTTATTGTATTTCAGAATAGCCAGAAGTTTTCAAATGTTCCCAACATAAAGCAATGATGAATGTTTCAGGTGAATCATGTCCCAGTTACCCTGATTTGATCATTGTAGGTTGTGTGCTTGTATCAAGATGTAACATGTACTCCATGAATATGTACAATTATTATGTATCAATAAATAAATTTAAAAAACCCATACTATCTCTATTCACAAATTACCTGATTTTTATGTAATTTTTTAAATCTACAAAAAACTATTAGAACTAGTAAGTGAGTTTAGCAAGGTTCCAAGAAACAGAATCAATGTACAAAAAAAAAATACCTTTGTACACATTAGAAATGAATAATCTGAAAATGAAATTCAGAAAATACTTCCATTCAAAATAGCATAAAAAGATTAAAACTTAAGAATAAATTGCACAGAAGAATTACAAGACGTTTACAGTGAAAGTTACAAAATACTATTGAAAGAAATGAAGTAAGATATAAATATACGGAAATATTCATGGTTGAAATATTAAATATTAAGAAGGCAACACTCCCTAAGTTGATCCATAGATTCAACACAATTGTTGTCAAAATTCCATTTGCAAATTTTGCCAAAATTGGAAGCTGATGTTAAAATTCGTATGGAAATACAAGAGATACATAATACCCAAAATAATCTTTAAAAAGAATAACAAAGTTTCAAACTTATTACAATGCTACAGTCACCAAGATAGTGTGGTATTTGCATGAGGATAGAACACAATTGAGAGTATAGAAGCAAACGCCTACATTTAGGATCAATTGATTTTGACCACAGTGCTAAGATAAATCAATAGGGGAAAGAATATAGTCATGTGCTGCATAACAACATTTCAGTCAACAATGGACTGCACATACAACGGTCATCCCATAAGATTATGATGGAGCTAAAAGATTACTATCATGTACTGATGTCTTGATAATCCTGACTTTATATACGCCTAGGCTGATGTGTGTGTTTGTGTCTTAGTTTTTAACAAAAAAATTTTAAAATGTAAAAAAAAGCTTCAAAATAGAAAATGTTTATAGAATAATGATAAAAAAGGAGTATTTTTGTACAATGTATATTTTAAGTGTTATTATAAAAGAGTAAAAAGTTAAAAAAATTTAAATGTTTATAAAGTAAAAAAGTTATAGTAAACTAAAGTTAATTTATTATTGATGAAAGAAAATTATTTTCAAAATAAATTTAGTGTAGCCTAAGTGTATGGTGTTTGTCAAGTCTACAGCAGTGTACGGTGATGTCCTAGGCCTTCACATTCACGCCTCTCACTTACCCAGAGCAACCTCCAGTCCTGCAACCTCCATTCATGGTAAGTACCGTATATAGGTGTACTACTTTTTAATCTTTTATACCATGCTTTTATTGTGCCTTCTATGTTTAGATACACAAATACTTCTGTGTTGCAATTGCCTACAGTATTTAGTACAGTACCATGTTGCACATGTTTGCAGTGTAGGAGCAATAGGGTGTGTCTGTGTAGTAGGCTACTGTACATCTAGGTTTGCGTACGTACGCTCCACGATGTTTGAATAATGATGAAACGGCCCAATGATGCATTTCTCAGAATGTATCCCCATCGTTAAGCAAGGGCATCACTGTAGTTTTTTCAACAAATGGTGCTGAACAACTGAATATTCACTTGCAAAAGAATGAAGCTGAACCCTTACCGGACACTGCACAGAATAACTCAAGGTAAATCATACACCTAAATGTAAAGCTAAAACTTTATTACTTCCAGAAAAAAACATAGGTGTAGGTCTTCATAACCTTGGATTAGGCAATAATTTCTTGGATAAAACAGCAAAAGCACAAAAAAGAGAAGGAAAAAATAAATTGATTGTCACCTAAATTAAAAACTTTTGTGCTTCAATGCACACTATCAAGAAAGTGAAAAGACAACGCGCAGAATGGGAGAAATCATTTGCAAATTATATATCTGATAAGCAATGTTTATACAGAATTCAATTTAAAAATAAAAACCTCTTACAACTCAACAATAAAAAGACAAATAACCCAATTGAAAAAATTGGCAAATAATTTGAATAGACATTTCTCCAAAGGAGATATACAAATAGCCAATAAGCACATGAAAATATGTTCAGCGTCATTAATCATTAGGGCCATTTAAAACAAAACCACAATAAGATACCACTTAACACCCATGCAGATGACAAAAATGAAAAAAAGATAGACACCAGTTGATGTATGGTTTGGAGCAGCCTCCTACATTGCTGCTGGAAATGTACAGCGGTTTAGTCACTGTGAAAAACAGTCTGGCACTTTTTCAATATGTTAAACAAAGAGTTATTGTACCTCACTCTACTCCTAGATACATACCCAGGAGGGCTGAAGGCATGTTCACACAAAACCTTGGACATGAATGTTTCCAGTAGGCAAATGACAACGTATTGTATATACATACAATGGAAGATTATTTGACCATAAAAAGGAATTGAATTACTGATAGATGCTCTCACATGGGTGAATCTTGAAAACATTATGATAAATGAAAGAAATAGATTATAATAGGTTGTATATTGCATGATTCAATACTTATGAAATAGGCAAATCTATAGAGACAAATAGTAGATTAGTGGTTTCCGGGGCTGGCAGGTGCAGGGAATAAGGGGTGAGTGCCAATGGATATCAGATTCCTTTTAGGGGAGATGTAAATGTTCTAAAATTAGACAGTGGTAATTGTTTCACAACTCTGTGAACATATTAAAAACCAACAAATTGTACCTTTTAAAAGGGTGAATTTTATGTTGTGTGATTTTATATCTCAACAAAACCATTCCTCCTCCAAAGCAATATGCACACAATGTTTTGTATACTACCATTCACACAAAAAGGGAATTTTGTAAAGAGGGGGAAATAACATATGTATCACTTATATGTACATAAACTATCCCTGGAAGTAAATTCACAAAACTTATAACTGATCTGGGCAACAACAGCACTAGATGACCTGTTTTCAAGAACAGGAGAGACTTTTCAGTATGGACACATTTGTACCTTTTGAATTGTGAACCGTGTAAATACACCTATTATGTTCATCTATTTAAACCAAAAATATGGGCAAGAGACTTGAAGAGGTTCTTTAAAAAAAACCTGATGTACAATTGGCCAATAAATATTAATGTATAAAATGATTAGACACAATAGAAATGCAAATTAAAGTGAAAATGTGATACCTCCTCACACCCAACAAAATACCTTTAAAAAATGACACTATTAAGAGTTTCTGAAGATGTAGATCAACCCTGGCTCTCATTCACTGTTGACTGGAATGTAACTTGGTACAAACACTTTGGGACACTATTTGGCAGCACCTACTAATGCTAAACATACATATGCCCAGTGACCCAGCATTTTCACTCCTTGGCATGTACTCAACAAAAATGTGCACCTATATTTACCTAAATAAATGCACAAAAATGTTCATAGCTAAATTATTTTTATAAAAGTCAACAAAAATAGGACTGAGAAACAGTCCTGTTTTTTAATCCCAATGGATAAAAGTCCATTAACAGAAGAAAGCATAAGTAAGTAGTGGTATAATTATACACTGGAACTAGTGCTAAACTAGTGCTATGTACAACAAAATGAAATAAAAGAAGCCAGACGGAGTCACTACATGATTTCATTTGTAGAAAACTCAAAAATGAACAAAACTAATATTTGACATTAAAAGACACCACAGTGGGTGTCTTTGAGGATGAGAATAATGGCTAGAAGGGGTCAAAGGACTCTGAGGTGCTGGCCATCTACATGGAGAATTAATGTGTGCACACGTGAAAATAAAGGTGTACACTCAGTGATCTGTGTATGTCTTCATAGTTCTTACACTTTGATAAAATTTATATTACATTATCTGCTTCCCCACATCTTATAGATCATTTGATGTTATTGGGCATCCTTGTTTTGTTGCTGATTAGTTGGGTGTGGAATGGTTCTCAATGTAATTTTAATTTGCATTTCTTAGATTAGAGTGTGTTAGTATGCCTGGGCTGTCCTAACAAAATGGCAGAGACTAGGTGGCTGAAACAACAGAAACTTATTTCCTCACAGTTTGGGAGGCTAGAAGTGAGAGATCAATGTTTTGGTGGGGTTGGTTCTAGTCTTAAGACCTCTCTCTTTGGCCTGTAGATGGCCGTCTTCCCCCTGTGACATCCTATGTTCTTCCCTCTGTCTACATGTGTCCGAATGTCCTCTTATTGTAAAAACACAAGTCACATTGGATTAAGGCCCACCCTAGCAACCTCACCTTAACTTAATTACTTCTTTAAAGACTCTATTTCTAAATACAGTCATATTCAGAGGTAGTGGGGGTTAAGGCTTTAACATACGAGTTTTACGGAGAACACAACTCAGAGTGAGACTGATATCTATTTACGTGCAGAATTTTATTTCGTGTAGACTTTTACTTCTATCCATTAGCTTGAATTTGTTAAGTGTGTATTTATTTCTGTCCATTTGATCTGTCTACTAATGAGAGAGGTAAGTTAAACATCTATCACCAAATATTAGATTTATTTTCCTTGTAATTCTAGCAATTTTTGCTTCATAGAGTTTTCAGTTGTATAAGAGCAACACACAAATTCAGAAATGTGAATTGTTCTTATTATGCTGCAGTTATTTTCGGTGTCCTGAAAAATGCTTTTGGCGATGTCATCAGTTTTGTACTGGACTCTTTTCCTGGTTTACCTTTTGCTATCTCAGTATGTTCCGTCTTTCACTATCTTCATGTATTCTCTTGTGACTCTTGTAAATAAGCTATATGTAGATTTTTAAATATCCATACTGAGTTTGGGCATTCTTTAGTGAGTTCATGAGGTCTGGCTGGTTATATCTATTGTGGTGACACATATATTTTGGCTTATTTTTATCATTTTATTTATTTATTTATTTTTTGTTTTTGAAGTTTTTATTCTATTTTTTTTATTTTTTATTGTTTATTTCAGCATATTATGGGGATACAAATGTTTAGGTTATGTATATTGCCCTTACCCCACCCGAGTCAAAGCTTCAAGTGTGCCCATCCCCCAGACGGTGAGCACCACACTCATTATGTGTCCATATACCTATAGCCTCCGCTCAATCCCACCTGCCTGACACCCGATGAATGTTATTGCTATATGTGCACTTAAGTGTTGATCAGTTAAAACCAATTTGATGGTGAGTACATGTGGTGCTTGTTTTTCCATTCTTGGGATACTTCACTTAGTGGAATGGGCTCCAGCTCTATCCAGGATAATACAAGAGGTGCTAGATCACCATTGTTTTTTGTGGCTGAGTAGAACTCTATGGTATACATATACCACATTTTATTAATCCACTCATGTATTGATGGGCACTTGGGCTGTTTCTACGGCTTTGCAATTATGAATTACGCTGCTATAAACATTCAAGTACAGACGTCTTTTTTAAAGAATGTCTTTTGCTCTTTTAGGTAGATATCCAGTAATGGGATTGCTGGATCAAATGGTAGTTCTACTTATAGCTCTTTGAAGTATCTCCATATTTCTTTCCATAGAGGTTGTATTAGTTTACAGTCCCACCAGTAGTGTATGAGTGTTGCTATCTCTCCGCATCCATGCCAACATTTATTGTTTTGGGACTTTTTGATAAGGGCCATTCTCACTGGAGATAAGTGATATCTCATTGTGCTTTTGATTTGCATTTCCCTGATGATTAGAGATGTTGAGTGTTTTTTCATATGTTTGTTAGCCATTAGTATATCTTTGAAAATTTTCTGTTCATGTCCTTTGCCCACTTTTTTATAGGGTTGTTTGATTTTTTTCTTGCTGATTTTCCTGAATTTTATATAGATTCTAGTTATCAGCCCTGTATAGGATGTGTAACATGCTGTAGGTTGTCTGTTTGCTCTCATGATAGTTTCTTTGGCTGTGCAGAAGCTTTTTAATTTGATCAGGTCCCATTTATTTATTTTTGTTACTGCTGTGATTGCCTTTGGGGTCTTCTTCATAAATTCTTTGCTTAGGCCAGTGTCTTTAAGAGTTTTTCCAACATTTTCTTCTAGAATTCTTATAGTTTCACGCCTTAGGTTTAAGTCTGTTATCCACTGTGAGTTATTTCTATAAATGTAATTCACCACATAAATAGAAGCAAAAATAAAAACCCATGCAGATGACAAAAATGAAAAAAAGATAGACACCAGTTGATGTATGGTTTGGAGCATACATCCAATAGATGAGCATCCTTTCAATAGATGCAGAAATAGCATTTGACAAAATTTAACACCCTTTTATTATAAGAACACTTAACAAAATAGGCATAGACAGGACTTACCTAAAAATGATCCAAGCCATGTATGACAAACCCACAGACAGCATCATACTGAATAGGGAAAAATTGAAAGCATTCCTGCTTAGAACTAGAACCAGAGAAGGTTGCCCTTTATCACTGCTTCTGTTCAACATAGTGCTGGAAGTCCTAGCCAGAGCAATCAGACAAGAGAAGGAAATCAAGCGCATCCAAATGGGAGCAGAAAAGGTCAAACCATCTCTCTGTGCTGATGATATGATCTTATATCTAGAAAACCCAAAGATTCTTCCATGAGACTACTGGAATTGATAAACAAATTCAGCAAAGTCTCAGGTTACAGAATCAATGTACAGAAATCAGTAGCATTCCTATACACCAACAGCAGTCAAACTGAGGACAAAATCAAAGACTCAATACCTTTAACAAGGCAACAAAGGAAAATAAAATACCTAGGAATATATTTAACTAAGGAGGTAAAAGGCGTCTACAGGGAGAACTACCAAACACTGAGAAAGGAAATAGTAGAGGACGTAAACAGGTGGAAAACCATACCATGCTCATGGGTCGGCAGAATCAACATTGTTAAAATGTCTATACTACTCAAAGTGATCTACAGATTCAATGCAATCCCTATTAAAATACCAACATCATTTTTCACAGATATAGAAAAGATAATTTTACGCTTCGTGTGGAACCAGAGAAGACCCTGTATAGCAAAAGCAATCTTAAGCAAAAAGAACAAATTGGAAGGCATCAATTTACCAGACTTCAAGCTATACTACAAGGCTATAGTAACTAAAACAGCATGGTACTGGCACAAGAACAGAGACATAGAACAATGGAACAGAACTGAGAACCCAGATGTAAAACCATCCTCAAATAGCTATCTAATCTTTGACAAAGCAGACAAAAACATACACTGGGGAAAAAGTCCTTATTCAATAAATGGTGCTGGGAAAACTGGATAGCCACATGTTGAAGACTGAAACAGGATCTGCACCTTTCACCTCTCACAAAATATTTTTATCATTTTATATACCATTGACCCTGAACAACATGAAGATTAGGGGTACCAACTCCCTAAATAGTTGAAAATCCCCATATAACTTTTTTTTCTAGCATTTATCAATTTATATTACAAAGCCATAGATATTAAGATAGTATGATATTGACAAGAGCACAAATAGACCCAAGGAACTTTATAGAGATTCTAGCACATATAACTTTTGACTCCCCCAAAACTTAACTATTAACAGTTTACTATTGACTTGAAGCCTCACCAATAATACAAACCACTGATTGACACAGATTTTGAATGTTATATGTATTATATACTATATTCTTATAGTAAAGTAAGTTAGAGAAAAGAAAACATTATAAAGATAATCATAAGGAAGAGGAAATACATTTGCAGTACTGTACCATAGGTATCAATATGGTAAGTTTAAATCATCTGTTTACCAGATGAATTGTCTGTCTGAAATGGTGGGCAACTGCAGCTGCAGACCTCAATCTACAGTATATATCAAGCAATTCAAAGTTTTCTTGTAACGTCATGACTTTTCTCTGCTTCTTGGTAGCACTTCCAGCATCTCTAGTAGTGCTTTGTGTGGTCCGTGATTTTATTCAAGGTTTACAGTATCGAACTAAACCCAGTTAAAAAATATGCAAGAACTGCAAGAGATCACTTTTTACTGTGATACACATGAATTTATTGGAAAGACAAACTGCTCACACAGAGGTTAGTGTCACACAGTGTTTTAAGGCCATACTTGCAACACTTGAGCTGACTACAATAGTAATGGGAAAAAGCTACAAAATAATTACAGAAATATAGTATACACTATAGTTAATTTTATGCAGTTATGATTTAATGCTGAATTTTTACATGTGTTTATATTTCTCTTGACATCAAATGGTACCACGTACCATCTGTGTTAGTGTAAGTTTTGATAAATTTTTATCTTTTATAATAGATTTATGTTTATTTTGTGGTAGTAGATAAAAAGACTAGATCTATATATATTTTCTTCATTCATTGTGTATCTAACTTTTCCTTAACTTTTTGATATTTCTAGGCTACATGGTTTGTCTGCAAGTTTTTTCAAATTGTCACAAATCTCCAAAAAGGTTTTCCAATACATTATTGAAAAAAATGTACACATACATGGACCTGTGCAGTTTAAACCTGTGTTGCTCAAGGATCAACTGCAGTACCTTCTGTCATGCTTTTTCTCCTTTTTTTCTTTATATCATCTTTCAACTTCATTGGTTGAGTTTCTTTATTTCCCCTTTATTTCTAAACTTTGAATGCTTACATTTAAATTACAACACCCTACTTTACTTAACAAGCCATTAAATTAAATATTTCTATTTTCTTTTTTAATAACATGTAAAAACTTTTGAGTAGTTTTACTGTAATTACTTCTTCCTCCAGATTCTTTATATTATTGTTCCCTAAGTTTTAGCTGTTTTTAATAGTTTCATCTTTTAGCCCTCCTAGTAGGGATAAAATTGCTTTACACTTTACCCTTGCCATGTCAGAGAGTCCTGAGTGTGAGTATAAATTACTAATAACATTGAGTTTTTACTTTAATATGTTTTTTGTTATTAGTTAGTAGCCTTTCATTTCAGTTTAAGGAGCTCTTTTTAGCAATCCCTATACAGCAAGCTTAATGGTGATAAACTCCCTTAGCTTTTGCTTGTCTGGGAAAGTTTTTATTTCTGTCTCATTTCTGAAGAAAAGCTTTGATGGGTAAAGTATTCTTGGTTGGCACTTTTTATTTCTTCTGCAGTATGAATATATCATTTCACTTTCTCCTGACTTATAGGGTTTCTGCTGAGAAATCTGCTGAAAGCCATATTGGGGCCCTTTAACTGACATGGTTCTTATCTCTTGCTGCTTTCAGTATTCTTCCTTTGCCTTTGATTTCTGATCACTTGATATGAGGTATCTTGGCAAACTCCTCTTTGGGTTGAATTGGATTAGCAGCCTCTGAGTTTCTTATACCTGGAAGTTGTGGTCTTTCCCCAAATCTGGGAAATTTTCATCCATAATTTCCTTAAATATTCTTTCTAGGCCTTTTTTCTCTTTCAGAAACTCCTATTGTGTGAAGGTTAATTTGCTTGACAGGGACCCGTAATTCCTGTAGGCCTTCATCATTCTTTTTTCTGTTCGCTTCTGTGATTGGATAATATACACAATGGAATACGCTTCAGTCTTTAAAAAGCTGGCGGGGGGGAACCTGTCATTTGTAGCAACACGGATGAATCTGGAGGACATTATGCTAAGTGAAATAAGCCAGGCACAGAAAGACAAATACTGGTGTCACTTATATGTGATTATAAGAGACTGGGAGTGTTGAGAGAGGAAACGGGGAGTTGTTGATCACAGTGTACAAAGTTTCAGATAGGAGGAACAGGTTTTGAGACCTATTGCACAGCAGGGTACTATAGTTAATAATAATGTATTGTATACAGTAGTCCCCTCTTACTCATAGTTTTGCTTTCCATGGTTTCAGTTACCCACAGTCAACTGTAGTCTGCAAAATTAAGTGGAAAACTCCAGTAACAAATAATTCTTAAGTTTTAAATTGTGCAACATTTTGGCTCACATGGTGAAATCTCATGTCATCCTGCTCTGCTCTGTCTGGGATGCGAATCATCCCTTTGTCCCAAATATCCATGCTGTATGTGCTTCCTACCCATTCGTCATTGGTATTGTCATGGTGGTCATCCAGTGTCACCTGAAGCAGATGATCCTCTTTCTGTATTTTCAGAAGGTCAATAGTAGCCTAACACCACATCACAATTTCAGTCACTTCACTTCATCTCACCATGTAGGCACTGTACCATCTCACATCATCACAAGAAGGGTGAGTATAGTACAAGAAAATATTTTGAGAGAAAGACCACATTCACATAACTTTTATTGCAGTAGACTGCTATGGCTGTTCTACTTTATTAGTTATTATTGTTAATCTTTTACTGCACCTAATTTATGAATTAAACTTTATCGTAGGTATGGATGTGGAACCCACAGGTAAGGAGGGCCAATTGTACTATGCCATTTGATATAAGGGACTCGAACATCCATGGATTTTGGTGACCAATACCCCACAGAGACAGAGGGATAATTGTATGTGTAGGAAAAAACATAGTATTAATATAAATAGGGTTTGGCACTGGTTGCAGTTTCAGGAGTCTGCTGGGGGTCTTGGAATGTATCTCCCATGGGTAAGGGGGGACTACTGTATTTCAAAATACCTAAGGGAGTAAATTTCAAATGTCTCATCATAAAAATGATAGGTAAGTGGGGTGATGGATATGTTAGTTAGCTTGATTTGGTCACTCCACATTGTATGCATATATCAAAACATCACATTGTACCCTGTAATTGTGTACAATTATGATTTGTCAATCAAAAAACCGCTTACTAATAATAAATTTAAAATAAATTTTAAAATTTCAGACAAAACAGAAAAAATATGTAATACATGTATTTGGGATTCGTAAACAATAAAAGTATTAATATTAATAAATGGTGTAGCCACTACCCAACTTAAGAAGCAGAACATGTCCAATATACCCAAGCCTTGTGTACCTTGCCTCAATTATATCTTGTCCATCTCCCAGATGGACATACTAGTCTGAATTTTCTGAATTTTGTATTTATTCTTGTCTTGCATTTTTATGGCATCAATACAATTATACATACACCTAAAATGTTTTGCTGGGTTTAGCATAGTTTAAAATTTGCATCGTGGTATTATTATGCCTCAGTGTTCCTCTGTGATGACATAGGTACTATAGACTCAGGCCCAGTACTTATGAAGTATACTCCTGGGTTTTCAAATTCACATGCAAAACTCTTTTTCTTACCAGACCCATCAGAGATTTGCTTGCTATCTCTTGTGCTGATGGACAGATCTTTTTGTCCTGGTCAACTCTTGAATGAAGGGACCATCTTCTGAAGGTGCCAGTTTATGTGGAGGTCTCAGTTCATACTCCTGTATCACATGGTCCCAAGATCGCATCTCCTACCCCGCGTGGGTGCTGAACCCCAAGTCCCAACATAACTGAGACCAGATCCTCCGCCGGTCCCCAGGACAGCTGCAGCATCAGCTCACACCTTTAATGCTCTGGCTTTCAGAGTCCCTCTTCCTGGTGCACAAAGATTTTCCTTTCTTTCAAGCTCAATTCTGTACTTAAAATAATTTTTAAAATGTATTTTGTCCTCAGTATTTTTACTGAGAGGTTTTTCATGTCATATACCAACCCATCACCTTGCCAGAGGTAGGAATAGCCTGTGTCATTTTCTCCCCACCTGCTACCTCTGGGGCCCATCTTTAGTCACCTGAGTAACCTTGTCACTCACCAGCAGTGATAGGTATTGCAAAGTGTAGCTTCTGGATCAATCACTCTCATTTAGGCAGCCTCACGTTGGCTATGTGGCCTCAGAGTGTCACACTGACCATTAAAAACAGTTCCATTCCTAGGTCACTCGTTTATTCATGGAACAAATGATTAATGAACACCTGCTGAGTGACAGGCCAGGTTTACTGTGGCCATAAATAGTCTTATGGATGGTCAAAGAAATGTTTTAGAGGAACAGATTACATGTTGCCAGTAACATATAATTTTAAAAATCTATATTAGTCAATGAAACCATTTCAAACATGAAAGAAAAAACATTTAAAGGCTCGTTAATAATTTGGCAATCTGAGCACTACAGAGACAATACAAGGATGAACCACAGAGCTATAAACTATGAGGTGCAGCTCTTTCTATCATCTTTTAATTTTTTTTTTTGAGTGAGTAAAACATATCCTATTAATTTTCACATCACGGCAGGGTAGGCAGGTGAAAAGAGATTTTATCCATGTTATTATACAAATGGAGACAATGAGTCCGTGAGTGCATTCATAAGCAAACAAAGAACCAGCCACTTCAACTTCTCAGTGTCTGTTTTAGCTGATTCACTGGAACCCCATTAAAATTGCTACTGTCTGACTGTAATGTTCTAAAGCTTCTAAGGCAATTTAAGAAGAATGAGTTGGCTGGGGAAAAAAAAAAAAAACTTGAGAAAACTTTCCTGTTCTGGAAATGACCTGTTCTCTAGTAGACCCTCCACTGTCCTCTACTGAAAATAAAACGTGAGAAATGCACTTGCACAAATAATGATTCAAATGAAGTAGACACTTCATTTGAATCCAGTGGAAGCTGAAGCCAATCCTAGAGTGTGCATTGACTACTTGCATAATGCTGTCTGCAACACAATCTTTTTTTTTTTTTTTTTTTTGAGACAGAGTCTCACTGTGTTGCCCAGGCTAGAGTGAGTGCCGTGGCGTCAGCCTAGCTCACAGCAACCTCAAACTCCTGGGCTCAAGCCATCCTACTGCCTCAGCCTCCCGAGTAGCTGGGACTACAGGCATGCGCCACCATGCCCAGCTAATTTTTTTTTCTATATATATATTTTAGTTGGCCAGATAATTTCTTTCTATTTTTAGTAGAGACGGGGTCTTGCTCTTGCTGAGGCTGGTCTTGAACTCCTGACTTCGAGCAATCCACCCGCCTCGGCCTCCCAGAGTGCTAGGATTACAGGCGTGAGCCGCCGCGCCCGGCCAACACAATCTTTATAAAACACAAAATTGAGCATGCTTGTTATGCCTTATCTCTAAGACAAACAAACAAAAATGTCCAAAACAAACCAACCTGTTGATTTTCAAATGCCCCACATTTATTATGAGGATTTGGAGTTATGCAGAACAAATTCTATAAGGTAAAAGTTCATCTGATGAAATCCATGGTTGTTACCAGGTCTGGAGTTCATATTCGGTGGGAATTAGTTCAAACGAGTGGCAAGTTAACAAGTATTTGCAGAGTGTCCTCTACATGACTGAGTTAACGAGGGAACCCTGCAGGCTTTCGTCTGGCTGTCAGACAGTTCAGTGCTGAGGAAAAAACAAAGGCTGAGTGTTGGGAGAAGCAGAAGTTGAAACCGCACCCAGCTTTTGCCAGCTGTGTCTCTCTGGGCAAGCGCATCCTGTTTCTGAGCCAGACTTCCCTTCTTGGTGACGTGATTATTGCAAAAATAACAGCAAATCCCAGGGTTGGTATGAAAAGCCGATGAGAAGATGCATGTGGTGGCAGTTTGTATAACACATAAATCATTATAAAAAAAGAGACACATTTACTATTAAATTGAAATAATAAATTAAAGAAAAAAAGAATGCCTGGTTTTAAGTCTTTAAGTTTTCTTTTTGGCGAAGAAGCTGCTACACAACACGTAGCAACCATTTCATTTGAGTTCCTTCGGGATTTGACATAAGAGAGGTTGGACACATCAAATATTCTATCTTGAAATCACAGCCCCAAGAAGTGTCTGGAATGGAACCTTTGCATTACACAAGTGATGTATTGAGAGAGGGCCCTTAGCTGAACTCCCCAAAGCAGGATGCATTTTAACAAGCCAGTATAATTTTTAAAAGGCATAAAAGCTTGGCTAAAATATTAAAATGTCTCTCAAAATGTGGGCTGCCATGTTCTCACTTTGTTCTTTGATGAAAAGAGATGACTTGGGGTTTGTACAACGGATGACAGGTGTGGTCTGCTGGGGTGTCTGGGGTGACTGACAGACGCATGGCTGCAAAGTCAGTCCTGTTTAAATTGCTCCGGACAGATTTTTCACGAGGCTCCCCTCAACTTCTCACATGGGGCCCTGCCTTCTTTTCTAGCCCTCCCTCCGTACCCTGCCCTTCATGACTCAGGATCCCCTGCCGTACTCATTGTGGGCCATGCTCATGGTGGTTCTGCTCAAAATGAGACTGCCCACAACTGCTTTGACTCAGCTGTCAGGCCCAGTCCATTCCGTCATCTGTTCTTCCAAGGGTTTCAAAGCACCCACTGCACACTGGATGCTGCAGAAATTGGTGGGGACCCAATGACCGCAGCCACAGAGACATCAGAGACAAGATCTGGAGCGTGAATGTGGCTTGGCAAGCAAAGGATTCGTGGGGCTTCAGAGGGATGGTGGAGAGGAAAACCAACCCCAAGGGGTGCTCCTCCTCTGACAAGGCTTCCTTTCACTCTCCTCCCCAGGCTGGGTTACAGAGTGCCCAGATACAGACCATAGCAAAAAGATATTGGCATAAAAATTGATTAGTGGCTGCTTTAAATAAAATGAACACAGCAGACTCTTGAAATCATGACTGGAAAACAATGACCTACTGTGAAATATGATCTGACAAATGGGAACAAACTCTATTCATCCTATCTCTTTGTGACGAGGCCAGACAGGGTGTGACTAAGTTGAATCTACATCAACACTTAATATCATATAATTGGTTTATTTGTTTAACTGAATATTGTTTGCCCCACTCTGCCCCTGACCATTAGGAGGTCAGCTTCATGAGGGCAGGGGCCTTGCCAGATCAATTGACCATGTATCTGTGGGTCTATTTTTTAATTATGTTCTTTGAAATTAAGTGACATTAGTTTTGTAACTATGGTCATACTTTAAAAGTTATTTTGGCTGTTCTAGGTCCTTTGCATTTCCACACATTTTAGAATCAGTTTGTCAATTTCTACATAAAACCTTGCTGGGATTTTGATTGAGATTGTGTGTAATCTATGGATCAATATGAAGATAATTGACAGCTTAGCAATATTAAGTCTTAAGATCATGAACAAGGTATATGTTAATATCTCCATTTATTTAAGTCTTCTCTGTTTTCTCTCAATGTTTTGTGGTATTCAGTGTACCAGTCTTTTTACATGTTTATCCAGATCTATCCCTAAGTATTTCATATTTTTTATGGTATTATAAATGGTATCTAAAATTCAATTTCTGATTATGTGTTACTAGTATACAGAAATACAATTGATTTTTATATACTGATATTGTCTGCAACCCTGACAAAAATCACTTATTAGTTTTATTATCTTGTTGGTAGATTCTATCAGATTTTCTATAAATGACATAAGCATGTTATTTGCAAATAAAAGGAGTTTTATTTATCCTTTCCAATCTGAATGCTTTTTCTCTTTCCTGCCTTACTGAAATAGTTAGGACTTCCAATATAGTGTTTAATAGAAGTGAGAGTGGACATTTGTTCCAGATCTTAGGGAGAAAGCATTCAACTGTTCTCCATTAGGTTTTATGATCTCTGCAGTTTTTCTGTAGATGCCCTTTATTGGGTGGAGGAGGTTTCCTTCTTTTCCAAATTTGTTGAGAGGTTTTTTTTTTTTTTTAGCCAGGAATGGATGTTGGATTTTATCAAATGTTTCTTCTGTGTCTATAGAGATAATCACATGATTTTTCTTTTTCAGTTTGTATATATGGTGAATTACATTGATTGCTTTTCAAATGTTAAACCAACCTTGAATTCCTGTTATAAATCTCCCTTGGAAATTATGCATTATCATTTTTTATATATTGTTTAATTTGATTTTCTAAATATTATAAAGAATTTTTGTATTTATGTTCCTGAGGGATATAGATCTTCAGTTTTCTTCTAATGTTTCTGTCTGGTTTTCATATCAGAGTAATGTTAGACTCCCAGAATGAACTGGGCAATACACTCCGAATGGCTCTATCTTCAAGTTCACTAATCATGCTTTCTGTAATGTCTGATCTGCTATGAATCCCATGCAGTGTATTTTTCAACACAAACATTGGAGTTGTAAGCCCTAGAAATTTGATTTAGGTATTGGTTTTACTATCTGCTATGTCTCTACTTAACTTTTGGAACATGTAGAATATAGTTAAAATAACCATCTTAATGTCCTTATCTGCTAATTCTAACATCTTGCCCATTTAAATTGATTGATGTATTATCTCACTATGCCTCATGTTTTCCTGCTTATATGCATGCTAAACTTTGTGAATTTTACATTTTTGTATTCCTATAAATAACCTTGAGCTTTATTTTGAAATGCAGTTAGTTTAGCTGGAAATAGTTTGATCCTTGTAAGTCTTGTTTTTTGTCTGACAGGACTGCCAGAGCAGCACTTAGTCTAAAGCTTAGTATTTCCTGCTCCTGAGACCCCCCTGAGTACTCTACCCAGTGCCACTTCAATCCTGAGGTTTTCCATGCTGGCTGGTGGGTACAGGCACCTTTCTCAGCCCTGTTTGAATGCCATTTACATCAAATCCTTCTGGATGGTCTTTTCTCTAGCCACGTGTAGTTTTCTTCCCACACATCCACTGGTGGGCACTCACCTGAATGCTTGAGGGAGTCCCTCTTCCTATCTCTAGAGCTTTCTCTCTGTGCATGCTCTCCTCTCTTGCACTCTGTCCTGTAGTCACCTCGGTCTTCCCAGACCCTCCATGTGTCTCTTCTACTCAGGGAGACCTCTGGGTTCTTCCTTGGTTCCTTCTCCCTGAGGCAGAGCCTGGAAACTCTCAAGTCAGAAACGCGGGGTAATCATAAAGCTCCCCTCCCTCAGGGTCACTGTCTTCTGTCGCCTGATGTCCAGTGCCTTCCAAACAGCGGTTGCATTTATTTTTCCCCTTACTTTGTTTGTTTTAGGCAGGAGGGTAAACCTAGTCCCTAGCCTGCTTTATTCTATCTTGACCAGAAGCACAAGCCCCTAGCCTGTTTCTGATATGGAGAAGATTTTCATAAGGAATGCTTATGGAACCAACAAATGTAGCATGTGCAGATGCAGAAATGTACAGTGATCAGGACAGAAAGGCCCCTGTACCTGTGGAGCTTACAGACTGGTGGGGAATGGTAGCCAACCAGCATAAAGCAAAACATAAAGCCAACCAACATAAAGCATATGCATGGCATATATGTATGTGCATGTGTGTATATATGCATGTGTGTGTATATATATATATATATGCATGTGTGCCATATATATAAATATCTATGTATGACAACTTCAGATAGTGCTGGGTAAATAAGGGTGATATGACAGTGGCTGAAAGGGAGTGGGGTAAACAGCTGGACAAACATTGGTCAAGAAATGTGTCTCTGATGAGGAGAGCTTTGAGCCACATGGTGAGGATGAAGCAGCTGTGCAAAGGTCTTCGGGAAGGGCGGTTCAGCCAGACAGATCTGCAAAGATGAAAGTCCTGGGTGGGGGTGAGCTGCACGCATTTGCAGTATGGAATGAGGCCAGAGCGGCCGGCAGGTAGTGAGAGAGGCAGGAGCCAGATCAGCCTGAACCTTACAAGTCAGGGAAAAATGCATGCAGTGGAATGTGGTAGAACTGTGCTCCAGCACACCAAGAAACAGCAAAGCAAAACTTTCTTTACATTCATTCCTCTAAAATGATGCACAGCACATCTCAGGGAAATTGGCTTACCTTTCCTTGCCACTGCAGAGTGTTTGCAGCCCACAGGCTGTTGGCAAGCAGAATGGAGTTGCTCCTAAGCCAACTGTTATTCTCTAACTGTTTTCGCACCTCATCCAAAGCAACCGCCCAACAGCATGCCCCGAGTGTTGCTGGCGAGACATCCTCAGAATCTTAACCATCTTCGTCACTCTCCATCCCCAAAAGGGAGGCTGTTGAGCTGTATGCTGTTGGACAGCTGCCATATTTCCCTCCCTAGACGGTGGAGCCGAGGAACGGATGAAGTATTCAGGACTCTCTTTTCATTAGAAAATGTGGTACAGGCCGTGTCTTTTTAGAGTGGGCTGCCGTTTACAATAATAAGCAGGACCATTTTTCAGTTTCCTTCCCCCGCACTCTGGTGTAATTTGTTCTCTCCCTACACTTTGGCTGGGAGGCTGGATGAGACATCAGGAAACTTGCATAACCAGCATATATGAGTAAACTTGATTTCAGTCCCAGCTGTGTGACTTACTCTCTGCGTGACCTTGGACGAGTCATTTAATCTACTCAAGATTTCGTTTCTTTTCCTGAGATACGAGAATGCTCTCACCATCTCACACTCCCCTAGGGAAGTTGTTATTAACCACGTTGATGATACGGATCCGAGGCTTAGGTACACAAAAACCTAAGAGAATTAGGTATTCAGCTGAGAAACCTTGGAAAACCCGGGAAGGGGAAGGGCAAGAATCAAGGTCACAGACTGTAATAAATATTTTTCTTCTTATTCAATTTTAAAAGTATAAAAACTGTACTGAATTTAACAGCATATCAACTGCATTGCACCCATCCTGACTCAGCTATAATGGATACGGGACAATTCTTTCTTATTAACTCATTGTTAACTAGGAATCTTTCAGGTCTTCCTTACGATTTCAACAAGATGATTGAAAATGTGGTTTCTTTTGTGAAAACAATAGACATTTTTAGTACTAAGTCCTCCATCCAAGCATTCCATGCCATCCTGGTTTCATGGTTCAGAAACCCACCTCCTGGGTTCCATCTTGGTCCATAGACCCCAAAGAGCTGGGTGCTTGAGAGGGGGAGCCCTGTGGTTAGTGTTATTTAACCTGTACTGCAGTGCACAAAACTATGTAAAAGTATATGAACAACGTTCAGGCAAAAGATGCTGGAGGTTGAAAAGGGATTATAAGCAAAGTAACTTTAGAGTTAGCCAAGCACTTTGATGCTCTTGCTGTCATTGCGCTTTGCACAGTTGCTGTAGCTATTATTCCCAGTTACACTGACTGTGCAAAGTGGAGGAATCTGGACCTCAGAGAGGTCAGGGGAATTGCTAAAGGTCACAGAGATGAAGGGTGGGGACTCACACCCAGATTTCCAGCCCACACTCAGTGCTCCTTCAAGCAAGTCAATCTTCAGGCTTTTGCTTTGTGTTCCTTGGCGACTGCAACAGAGTTTCTTATCTCATTTCTTCACCTTTTCCCAGAGTTCGCACCACTTCTCAATCGAGTCCCATCTGTGAATTTAATAAACCAGCTGCTATCATGAGATCTTCCAGATCATTAATTAAGACCTTCTCTGAAACCAGACCTAAAACCCTTTTGCCCTCAGCCATCCCCTGGAGATGTTCATGCAGCTCCAAGGAAAGCTGCTTATTTTAATCTCACATTATATGCTTCGTTTGCAGAACAAGTTTTATAACTGCACTATCTCAAAAACTCCAGGGACAGATTTCTCCAGGGACAGATTGCGAGCCAGCTCTGAATTTGGTTTGTCAAAATCCAAACACAAGAAATTGCCTCCAAGTGCTGTTGTTACTATTATTGGGTAATTAGAAAAATTATTGATAAAACTCACTGTAGCATCTTTGGTTTAAATCCTAAACTTACTAATATATTTGATTATTAGGAAACTACATATATATGAGGAGACTAAAAATACCTGTATATTATCCCTTTTCATGCTAGAAACAAACACCTAGAAAGTTACCTTAAAGAACTGAATCAAAATAAGGGAAAATGTTTGTGTACAAAGATGCTCATTATTTTACATATTACTATAATAAATACTGGACCTATCTGATTCTATTATCTAACAATAGGAGAATGAGTAAACACATTTTGTTACATCCATATTATGCTGCCTTAATCAATGCTATGCTATTACAAGGAAAACATCTTTAATATATCAAGTGGAAAATAAAGAGGATAAAAAAATTAAAGTCTATAATAATTGCATTACATGAAAATAGGCCAAAGACTGAAATGACCAGGAAAAAAAAAAAACAGTCAATTTGGGGTTACAAGACTGTGGAAAGGTTTATTTGCATGTTTAATTTTAAGTTAATATATATGCAACAAATAAAAGTAAGACTGCTGTAACTCAAAGTATTGTAGAGACATCTGGATGTTGAGGCGTGATTCAGGACGCCTGCGCTAGCAGTTCTCTACAGCAAATGTGCTGGTGCCTGTCTGTAACCGCGGCCCCCACACTTCTAGCAGCTCTGGGGTACTTGCAACTGCCAGTGCTCTCATGTCTGTGTCCGAGAACATTTATCTGGACCGCCAGAAGGCCACATGTGCAGCAGGTTGGAAGGACCAAAGCTTGGACACTGCCCTGGGAGCAGCCTTCAGCTACTCGCAGGAGTTGTGGAAACACTCAAGCTTTCCTACCTCTCAGGTGGAGCAATTCTGAGGTGGGTGTTTTGCACCATTGCCCAGATTCCAACAAAGGACCAAAGAAATTCACTAGAGAAAGGAAATGTTTTCTAACACTTAGGACTGGAACAACTGATTATCTAGATGGGACCCAAAAAAGTATCAGTTGCTACCTCACACCATATGTACAAGATACTTTGAGGTAGATAATAGATCTATGAGTTAAACATATTTTTTAGAAGGAACACAGAGGACTATCTTTGTGATCGGGGCAGGTAAAAATTCTTAGACAGGAGATAGGAAGCAATGAACATAGAGAATGAAAATTGCAGTTGATTCAAAGTCCTACTCATGATGACATCAAGACACTATTAATAAAACGAAAAGTAATCCATAGACTGACATAAGATATTCACAGAATATATCCCTGACAAAGAACTTTTATTAATAATACATAAAGGATTTCTATAACTCAATGATTTTACAAAAACAATTTTAGAAATAGGCAAAAGATTTGGACAAAGGGTGATCTATAAATATTAACACTAATAAATAGATTAAAAGTGCCCAACATCACTAGTCTTCAAATAAAAAATCAAAACCACAAAGAAATACCAACACAAACTGCCTTGAATGGCTATGATTAAGGAAAACTGACAATGTCAAATGTTGATAAGGATGTGGAGCAGCTAGAACTCTAGTAAAATTTTATGGAGTTAGCTGTGTAAAATTTTATGATAACTTTGGAAAACTCTGTCAGTTTCTTTTAAAGTTTAACAAATGCCTATTCTGTAACCCAACAATTCTACTCCTAAGTATTTACCCAAGAGACATGGAAGCATATGTTCACAAAAAGACTTATATAAGAATGTTAAGAGTAGCCTTATTCATAATAGCTCCAAAAAGGAAACAGCCCAAATGTCTATCAATAAGAGAATGAATTACCAAATTGTGGCATTTTCATACAGCAGAATACTACACAGTAAAAAGGAGTAAATTGCTGCTACATGCAGTGATATGCCTGAATCTTGAAAACATTATGTTGTATGAAAAAAGCCAGGCACAATCTTTCCATTCGTATGAGATTCTGAAATAGGCAAAACTAATCCATGGTCATAAAAATAAGCACAGTGGTTTCCTGGAGGGCAATAATGGGGAAGGACAAGGAAGGTACATAAAAGAAATTTGGGGTGGAGGGTTGACAGAAAAATGTTCTATGTATTGATAAGAGTGTGGGTTACATGGATACTTCTGCCAAAACAACTTACAGCAGGTCCTCGAATAATGTTTCCTTCACTGACGTTTTGTTATAATGCTGATGGGACAAAAAGAAGGTGGATTTTTTAATATGTTGCTTTGCTTAAAGTCACAGTTTCCAAGAACCCATTGACAATGTTAAGTGAGAACTTACTGGGTAAGTGTCCTTATATCCGTATACTTAAAAAATATGGTTAATACTTAACCATATATTCTTGCTGGCTCTTCACATCTCAGTGAGTGCACGCTGCCATTTTTAACGGCTGTTTAGAATTCCATACCAGAAGTTATGTCTTTATTTAACCAAACTTTTCTTGGGTCATTTACAATTGTTTTAAGTTATTTTTAATGGTTCACAACTGTTAAAAGTGTTTAACTTGGTCTTGGAGGAGGAGGAGCTTCCATGCAGATGTGAGAGGCAAAAGGAAGAGAAGACCTCAGACTCAAAGGCAGGGAGGAGGCCTCGGGCATTTGGGAACGCAAGTCACTCTGTGAGGCTGGACGCAGGATGTGTGTGCAGTGAAAAAGGCAGGACAGCAGAAGTGAGTATGGTGAAAACATGCAGGGCCATAATGGCCAATCTAAGGATTTGCACTTGATCCTGAAAGCTGGGGGGAGCACATCAAAGGTTTGAATCAGTGGAGTGACACCAGTGGATTTCTTTGTAGCAAGGCCACTCCTTCCTTCCTGACCATGTTGCTGTTTTATGCATTAAAACTTTGAGTATCTAATTTTTTCTGTTCAGGAAACATCTCCCACTCAAGACCATAGGAACTGAATATAAACCAGGGGCAGTCAATAATTCCTTTCATTGAGCCTGTGGATACCTTGGCTCTTTGAATAGCTACCCTTTAGGGGGCTTGGCATAGCTTTCTGGTTCTCCTGTGTTGGTCTAAGCACTGGCTTCTGGACAGACTGCATGGCTCAGTGATGTGTTGCTTGTTTGGTTTGACACTCTCTGGTTTAGGGGGCAAGAGCTGGCAGTAAGAAACAGATGGATAGGATGGGAGTCTGGGGGGCCAAGGTGATATGGGGGTGAATATTCTCCCACTCCAAGTGTATGGACATTCTTAATAAAAGATAACCAAAAGATCTAAGTAACCAACTCAAGCTCAAGAGTAATAAAGTTAAAGAAGGCAAGTGACAGAAACCAAATAAGGTCTTAAGTCAGAGAGGCAAGTGGGAGAAGAAGCAAAAAGGCTCACAGAGACTTAGAGGTAGGGAGGAGTGAACCCACAGGGGTAAAGGAGACAGGGTGGTGGGCCCCAGACAAGGGGGAAAGGGAAGCGAGAGCTCCATGAAGCAGAAGGCCCTGCAGGGCTGCATGATCTGTGGAAAACATTGACATCTCTCCATACACCCAGGGAAGTACAGGAAAACCTTGCCATCCACTCTGGAAATGGTGGGAAAGTTATCTGACATCAGAACTGCAAGTCTGCATCAAATGTAATTGGAAGGGAAAATTTATACCATTTATTTTGTAGAAATATAACAAAAAAACAAGTTTCAAAGGAGTGAAAACTCTGAGAACCCAGTAGACTAAAAGATGAAACACTTCTACAACATAAGGGACACTGGAAAAATCTGCCAAAGATAAGTCAAAAACTTCAGGCACAACTGAACAATTTTAATTATTCCAATCCATTAACATGAGATGTCTTTCCATCTGTTTGTTTCTTCTTCACTTTCTTTCATCAACATCCCATGGTTTTCAGTGTACAGATCTTTTGCCTCCTTAGTGAATTTATTCCTAAGTATTTTATTCTTTTTGATACTATTTTAAATGGGATTATATTCTTAATTTTCTTGTAGAGTTCACTGTTAGTGCACAGAAATGCAACTGATTTTTGTATGCTGATTTTGTCTCCTGCAAAATTACTGAATTCATTTAAGAGTTCCAACAGTTTTTTGGCAGAGTCTTTACAATTTTCTGTATATAAGATGATGTCATTTATAAACAGAGACAAATTAACTTCTTCCTTTTTAGTTTGCATGCCCTTTATTTGTTTCTAAAACATTTTATAGGTGCATAATAGTTGTATATATTTATGGGGTACCTGTGATATTTTGACACAAGCATGCAATGTGTAAGGATCAAATGACAGTAAGTGAGGTGGATATCCATCATCTCAAACATTTGTCATTTCTTTGTGTTGGGAACATTCCAAATTCACTCCTCTAGTTATCTCAAAATATGCAATAAATTATTAACCCTATCTTATTCCTACTATCTAACTGTACTTTTGTACCCATTAACCAACCCCTTTTTATCCCCCCTCTTCACCACCCTTCTAAGCCTCTGGTGACCATCATTCTACTCTCTATTGCCATGGGATTAAGTTTTAGCTCCCACATGTGAGTGAGAACATGAATCGTTGTCTTGCTGTGCCCAGCTTATTTCATGTAACATAATGTCCTCCAGTTCCATCTCTGTTGTTGCAAATGACACGATTCCACTGTTTTATTATGGCTGAGTAATAGTCATTGTGTATATGCACCACATTTTCTATATCCATTGGATATGGTTTGGATGTTTGCCCCCTCTGAATCTCATCCTGAAATTCAGTTTCCAGTGTTGGATATGGGGCCTGGTGGGAAGTGTTTGGGTCATGGGAGAAGATCCCTTATGAACGGCTTGGTGCCCTCCGTGTGTGAGTGTTCACTTTACTAGCTCATGCCAGCGCTGGTTGTTTAAAAGATCCTGGACCCACCTCATACTTCTCTTGATCTTTCTCTTGCCACATGACACTCCTGCTCCCCTTCACCTTCCATCTAGATTGGAAGTCCCTTGAAACCCTCACTAGAAGCAGATGCTGGAGCAATGCTTCTTGTACAGTCTTCAGAACAGTGAGCCAAATAAACCTCTTTTCTTTATAAATTATCCAGCCTCAGGTATTCCTTTGCAGCAACACAAAACAGACTAACACACTATTCATCCATCAATGGACACTAAGGTTGATTCTATACTTTGGCTACTGTGCATACTGCTGCAATAAACATGGGAGTGTAGATATCTCTGATAAACTAGCTTCCTTTTTTTCGGGCATATGCCCAGCAGTGGGATTGCTGGATCATATGGTAGTTCTACTTTGAGTCTTTTGAAGGACCTCCATACTGTTTTCCATAGTGGCTGTGCTAATACAGTATATCAGTGTTCCCCCTTTCTAGGCAGCCTTGCCAGCATTTGCTATTTTTTTTTTTTGATAAAAGTTATTTGAACTGGGAGAGATGATATCTTATTGTGGTTTTGATTAGTAATGCTGAGCATTTTTATATACCTGTTGGCCATCTGTATGTCTTCTTTTGAGAAACATCTATTCACCTCATTTTCCCATGTTTCAATCAGATTATTATTATTTGTTTGCTATTGAGTTCTTTATATTAATATACTCTGGTTATTAATCCATTGTCAGTTGAATAGTTTGCAAATATTTTCTCCCATTCTGCAGGTTGTCTCTTCACTTTGTTATTTATTTCCTTTACTGTGCAAAATGTTTTTAGTTTGATGTGATCCCATTTGTCCATATTTGCTTTGGTTGCCTATGCTTTTGAGGTCTTATTCAAGAAATCTTTGCCCAGATCAATGTCCTAAAGCATTTTTCCAATGTTTTCTTCTAGTAGTTTCAGTTTCAGGTCTTACATTTAGGTCTTTAATCCATTTTAAGTTGATTTTTATGTATGGTGAGAGAGAGGGGTGTAATTTCATTCTTCTGCATATGGACATACTAGTTTTTCCAGCACCATTTGTTGAAAAGACTATCCTTTCCCCAATGTATGTTTTTGGCATCTCTGTCAAAAATAAGTTGACCATAAGTGCATGGATTTACTTCTCATTCTGTATTCTGTTCTATTGGTCTATGTGTCTATTTATATGCCAATACCATGCTGTTTTGGTTACTACAACTTTGTAGTATAATTTGAAGTCAGGTAATGTGATGCCTTCAACTTTGTTATTTTTGTTTAGGATGCTTTGGCTCTTCTGGGACTTTTGTGTTTCCGTATAAATTTTAGGATTGTTTTTTCTATTTCTGTGAAGAATGTCATTGGTATTTTGATAAGGATTGCATTGAATCTGTAAATTGCTTTAGGTACTATGGACATTTTAACAATATTGATTCTTCCAATCCATGAACATGGGATATCTTTTCTTTTCTTTTTTTTCCTCTTCAGTTCTTTTAACAGTGTTTTATAGATTTCATTGTAGAAATCTTTCACTTTTTTGGTTAAATTCATTCATATATATTTTTTTGTAGCTATTATAAATAGGATTGCTTTCTTGGTTTTTTTTTTCAGATTGTTATCTGGAAATTTATAAATTTTTCCTTTCAACTAAATTTGATGCAGAATTGCAGTTTTGATGTCAGTCAGGTAACTTTCCCACTATTCTGTGAGTGGATGGCAAGGTTTTCTTGTACTTCTTTGGGTGTATGGGAAGGATGTTGAGTATATTTTCCACAGATCATGCTGTTGGCATATAGAAATGATTTTTGTATGTTGATTTTGTTTCCTGAAATTTTACTGAATTTGTTTAACAGTTCTAAAAGTTTTGGGGTGGAGTCTTTAGGTTTTTCTAAATATAATGTCTTATCATCTACAAACAAGGATAATTTGATGTCTTCTTTTCCAATTTGGATGCCTTTTATTTCTTTCTCTTATTTAATTGCTGTGGCTAGGACTTTCAGTATTACATTGAATAAAAGTGGTAAAAGTTGGCATCTTTGTCTTTTTCCAGATCTTAGAGGAAAGGCTTTTGGTTTTTCCCCATTTAGTATGATACTATCTGTGGGTTTCTTGTATATAGCCTTTATTGTGTTCAGGTATGTTTCTTCTATACTCAGTTTGATGAGAGTTTTTATCATGAATGTATGTTGAGTTTTATTGAATTTTTTGGTATCCATTGATATAATCATATCATTTTTGTCTGTTGTTTCATTGATGTGATATATTGTGTTCATTGATTTGCCTACATTGAACCACTTTTGAATCCCTATGATGAATCCCACTTGATCATGATGAATGATATTTTTAATATATTGTTGAATTTGGTTTGCTAGTATTTAGTTGAAGATTTTTGGCATCCGTATTCATCAGAGATATTGGCCTATAGTTGTTGTTTCTGTCTTTGTCTGCTTTTGGTGTCAGAGTAATGCTGACCTCATAAAATGCATTTAGAAGTATTCCCTCCTCTTTATTGGAATATTTTGAGTAGGATTGGTATTATTTCTTCTTTAAAATGTTTGGTAGAATTCAAACAGTGAAGTCATCAGGTCCTGGGCTTTTCTTTGACTGGAGACTTTTTATTACTGCTTCTATCTTGTTATTTGTTATTCTGGTTTTCTATTTCTTCATGGCTTAGTCTTGGTAGGTTGTATGTGTCTAGGAATTTGCTCCCATTTCTTCTATGTTTTCCAGTTTATTAGCATATAGTTGCTCATATAGTCTCCAATGATCCTTTGACTTTCTATGGTATTGGTTGTAATGTCTCCCTTTTCATCTCTGATTTTATTTATTTGGGTCTTCTCTCTTTTTTTCTTAGTCTGGCTAAAGATTTGTCAATTTTGTTTATATTATATTTTTAAAAAACCAACTTTTAGTTTTGGTGATCTTTTGTATTTTTTGTCTTAATTTCATTTATTTCTGCTCTGATCTTTATTATTTATTTTTCTCTAATAATTTTGGTGTTGGTTTGCTCTTGAATTTCTATTTGTTTAAGGAACATCAAGCATATTCAAAGTGCTGGAGAAAAAACTTGCAATCTAGAATACGGTATCCTGCAAAGTTATCTTTCAAACAGAAAGTAGAAATAAAGACTTTCCCAAACAAAAGCTGAGAGAATTCATCAAACCAGACCTGTCTTACAAGAAATGATAAAGGAATTTCTTCAATCTGAAAGAAAAGGATGCTAATGTGCATTAGGAAATCATCTAAAGATATAATACTCACTGGTAAAAGTAAGTACACAGACAAATATAGAATACTCTAATACTATAATTGCAGTGTGTAAACCACTCACATATTTAGTATGGAGACTAAAAGACAAACATCAAAAATAATAACTAAACAATTTGTTAAGAGATATACAATATAAAAAGATAAATAGAGAAAACAAAAAGTAAAAAAGAGGGGTTGATGCAGTTAAATTGTAGAGTTTTTTAGTTTTCTCTTTTTTCCCCTTTTCTTTGTGATCAGAGTTAAGTTCTCATCAGTTTAAAATAATTGGTTACAATATTTTTGTAAGCCTCATGCTAAACACAAAGCAAAAACCTATAACAGACACATAAAATAAAAAGCAAGAAATTAAAATGTAATACCAGAGAAAATCACTTACAAAGGAAAGCAGGAAGAAAGAAAAAAAAAAAAAAAAAGGAAGAGAAGACTAGCAAAACAACCAGAAAACAAATAACACAATGGCAATAGTAAGTCCTTACCTATCAATAGTAGCACTGAGTGCAAATTGACTAAATTTTCTAATTAAAAGACATAGAGGGGCAGAATGGATTAAAAAAGACCCAAATATATGTGGCCTACAAGAAACTCACTTCACTTATAAATACACACATAAACTGAAGATGAAGGATGGAAAAAAATATTCCACAGAAATGGAAACCAAAAAAAGAGTAGGGTAACTATACCTAAATCATATAAAATAGAGTTCAAGGCAAAAACTATAAAAAGAGACATAGAAGGTCATTATATAATGATAAAAGTGTCAATTCAGCAAGAAGATATAACAATTGTAGATATATATGTGCCCAACACTGGAACACCCAGATATAGAAAGCAAATATCATCAGAGGTGAAGAGAGAGATAGACCCCCAAATACAATAATACATGGGGACTACAACACCCCATTTTCAGCACTGGACAGTTTAGCTAAACAGAAAATCAACAAAGAATCATCAGACTTAATCTGAGTCACAGACCAAATGGACCTAATAGACATTTACAGAACATTTCATCCAACAGCTATAGAATACACATTTTTCTCATCAGCACATGAAACATTTTCCAGAATAGACCATATGTTATGCCACAAAACAAATTTCAAAAAACTAAAAAAAAAACTAAAAAAAAATCAAAGAAACAATATCAAGTCTTTTCTGACCACATTGGAATAAAACTAGAAATCAATAAATAAGAGAAACTCTGGAAACTATACAAATAGCATGGCAATTAAACAACATGTGTCTGAATGACCATTGGGTCAATGGGGTCAATGAAGAAATTAAGAAGGAAATTTAAAAATTTATTAAAACAAATGAAAGTGGAAACACAATATATGAAAACCTATGGGATACAATAAAATCAGTACTAAGAGAGAATTTTATAGCAATAAATACCTATATTGAAAAAGTAAAATAACTTTAAATAAACATTCTTTGTCCTGCCTAACTGCTCTGGCTAGCACCTCCAGTACTATGTCGAGTAGCAGTGGCAAAAGTTAGTAACCTGTCTCATTTCTGATCTTAGAAGAAAAGCCCTCAGCTTTTCCGTATTATGATGTTAGCCGGGGAATTATCATATGTGGTCTTTATTATGTTGAGGTACATTCCTTCTGTACCTAATTTGTTGATAGTTTTCATCATGAAAGTATGTTGACTTTTATCAAATGCTTTTTCTGCATCTATTGACATGATTTTTATCTTTGTTAATGTGGTGTATCACATTTATAGATTTGCATATGTTGAAACATCCTTGTATCCCAGGAATAAATCCCAGTTGATCATGGGGTGTGATGCTCTTAATGTGCTGTTCAACTTGGTCTGCTAGTTTTCTGTTGAGGATTTTTATATTTATGTTCATCTGCATCTCCATGTTCATCACAGCATTATTCATAATAGCCAAGATTTGGAAACAACCTAAGCATTCTTGACAGAGGAATGGATAAAAAAAAATTGTGATATATAAATGTAAATACACATGTAAATATATATATATATATATATATAGAATATTAATTATCCATTAAGAAAAGGAAATCCTGCCACTTGCAATGACATGGGTGAAGCTGAAGGACATTACGCTAAGTGAAATAAGCTAGACACAGACACAGAAAGATAAATACTGTATTTAGCTTTATAGTACTGTGTTACTTCACTTATATATGGAATCTAAAAAGTCTAACTCATAGAAGCTGAGAGAGTGGTGCCTGGGGCTGAGGGTGAGGTGGGAGGGTGAGGAGATGTTGGTCAAAGGGTAAACACTTTCAGTTATAAGATGAACAAGTTTTGGGGATCTAATGTAGAGCAGGGGTGGTGATGGGTGTGTTAATGACTTTCATTGCAGTAATCACTACACAATGTGTATGTTTATGAAATCATGTGGTACACCTTGGCTATATATAATCTTTAATGGTCAATTAAATAAATATATATATTTTTATTTCAGCTCATCATGGGGGTACAAAAGCTCAGGTTATATACATTGTCCATGTCCTGCCCATCCCCCTGAGTCAGAGCCTCAAGCGTGTCCATTCTCCAGACAGTGCGCCTGGCACTCACCATGTAGTCATACCTCCATCCCCTCCCCCCACCCCCCACCTCCCCGAGTCAGCACCTTCAAACATGGCCAGTCCCCAGACGGTGCGCAACGCACTCATCATGTAGGCATATTTTAAAGTTTAAAAAACTTCAATTACACATCAGATTTTAGAAATTAGCATCTCAACAAATAGAGATAAAGGGAACAATCTAAAAGGGATCTAAAGATAAGTATCGATATTTTCAAAATATTTAAAGAAATATAAGAAAGAATGGAAGCCACATGTCAAAAATAGAAGAACTTAAGGAAAAAAAAAAACAGTAAATTTGAAAAATAACAAAACTGCCCAGATTATGTGAAGCCCTGCCTTCAAGGAAGCCTCCATTCAAGAGGAGGAAACCACAAATAGGCAAATGTAGAAAATGATTTCTACAGCAATAGATGCCTCCTGATTGCGCCAGGCCAGTGGACAGGAACATGAGCAAAATACACAACTAACAAAGTAACACACTGACCCACCATGAAGGAAAGAGGCAAGAAAGTTTGGTGATGTGAGTACCACACAGAATACTGAAGTAGTAGGAGTAAAAGAAAAGTGTTTATTTCACAATAATTTCATTAAGACTAAGAAGGAGCTGAGATACAATCACACCTTCTTAAGTGAAGCTCCCAAAGCTCAGTTCTGGATGCCCAAAGCTCCTACTTTTCTCGAATTCAAATAGCTCTTTCTCAATATATCAGAGAATCTTCTCCAGAAGATTTCTATCATTCTATGAATGCAGCAACTTTTACTGGAAAGTTTTACTGAAATCTAGATTGACATGAATTTCTAAGGACTAAAACAGAAACATCCCATGTGCCATTAGCCCAGTTTTCCCCCAATAGTAACATTTTGCCCTATAGTAAAATATAATATTACAACCTGACACTGGCATTGATACAATCCACCCATCTTATTCATATTTCCCTTTATTATATTAATATGTTTGTGTATTTAGTTCCGTACAGTTTATCACATGTGTGTGTTCCTGTATCCACCACCACAGTCAAGATAATGAACAGTTCCATTACCACGAGGAGCACGGTGTTGTCCTTTATAGCCATACCCACCTCTGCCTCACTGCCTGCTCCAAACAGTTGCCCTTCTCTAAGCCTCTGCAGCAATTAAGCTGTTTCCCTCTTTCCAAAAATTGGTTATTTAAAAAATGTCAAATAAGTGGGATCACATAGTATAGTATGGTTTGGGATTGGCTTTTTTCACTCAGTGTAATTGTTTGGGTATTTATTCATGTTGTTGTGTGTATATATTGATAGTTTATTCCTTTCGAGTGCTGAGTAATGGTCCCTGGTATACATGGACAACAGTTTATTGGACCACTTGCTTGTTGAAGGGTGCATGGGCTGTTTCCAGCATTTGTGTATTACCAACAAAGCTGTTATAAACACTTGCGTACAGGTTCTGTGTGAACACAACTTTTCATTTCTCTTGGGTGAATGCCAGAGAGTACAATTGCTGGTCATTTGGTAGTTGCGTGTTTAGTTTTATAAGAAACTGCAATACTGTGAAAGTGTTTTACTGAGAGGATGTACAATTTTATATTCCCACCATCAATGTATGAATGATCCGGTTTCTACACATTCTCACCAGGTTTGGTGTCATAATTTTTTGACTTTAGCCATTCTGAGAAAGGTAAAGTGATTTATCACTGTGGCTTTAATTTGCACTTCCCTCGTGGTTAGTGATGCTAACCTCCTTTGCACAGGCCTATTTGCCACCTGTGCATCCTCTGCAGTGAAATGACTGTACATGGTTTTTGCCCGTTTTCTAATTGAACTGTGTTTGTGTGTTTCAATACTGTTTTTTTTAACCTATTCTGAATACATTTTACATTTAAGTTCATGATCCATTTTGAGTTATTTTTTATAAGAGATGTGAGGTTTAGTTTCTTTCTGTTTTGTTTTTGTCTATTTGTTGAAAAGGCTGTCCTTCCATTGAAATGCTTTTGAGCCTTTGCCTAAAATCAATTGAGCATATTTGTGATTCTATTTCTGGGAGTTCCATTCTATTTCATTGATCCGTATTTCCAGTCCTCTGCCAATACCACACTGTTTTGATTACTATAGCTATAGAGTAGGTCTTATTAGGTAGAATGATTCCTTCATCTTATTTCTTCTTTGTCAAGATTGTTTTAGCTAATTAGTAACTGCACCTTTCCATATAAATTTTAAAGTAGGTTTGTCTATGTCAATTAAAAAAACCTTGCTAAGAGTATGATAGGAATTTCTTTATTTTATTTTATTTTTTTTGAGACAGGGTCTCACTTTGTAGCCTGGGGTACAGTGCAGTGGCATCATCACAGCTCACAGCAACCTCAAACTCCTGGGCTCAAGCAATCCTCCTGCCTCAGCCTCCTGAGTAGCTGGGACTACAGGTGCATGCCACCATGCCAAGCTAATGTTTCTATTTTTTTGTAGAGACAGAGTCTCACTATGTAGCTCAGGCTGGTCTCAAACTTCTGCCCTCAAGCGATCCCGCAGCCCTGGCCTCCCAAAGTTCTAGGATTACAGGCATGAGCCATCACACCTGGCCAGGAATTGCTTTAAATCTTTAAATTAATTTGAGGAGAATTGATATATTTACTATGCTGAGTTGATCAATGCATGAAGATGGTATGTCTTTCCATGTACTTAGGTTTTCTTTGATTTATTTCATCAGCATTTGTAAATTTCAGCATACAGAGGCTGTGTTTTGTTATGATGTATACCAATTTAATTATATTTGGAATGATTGTAAGTGATACTGTGTTTTTAATTTTCATTTCTACATGTTCATTGTTAGTATAATGGATGCAATTGATTTTTGTATATTGCTCTTGTATCCTACAAAATTCCAAAGTTCTAGGAATTTTTCTGTGTAAATTATTTTAGGTTTCCTGTGCAGAAAATCATGTCATCAGAAAATAGATTAGCTTTTATTTCTCCCTTTTGAATATATATGCCTTTCTTTTTTCTTTTCTTGCCTTAATACACTGACTAGAACTTCTAACACTGGATTGAATAAAAATGGTGAGAGTGTGTATTCTTGCCCTGTTTCCAATCTTAGGGAAAAGCTTTCAGTCTTTCATTACTAAGTATGATGTTAACTTTTGGTGTTTTGTAGATGCACACTTTATGAAGTTGAGTAGTTTCCCTCTATTCCTAACTTGTTGAGAGATTTTATTGTGAATGAGTACGGGATTTTTATCAATTTTTTTCTACAGCAAATGATGTGATCATACAATTATTTTAGATTGTTGATATGGTAGATTACATTGATTAATTTTCAAATGCTCAAACTTACATATCTGGAAAAAATACCATTTGGTCATGGTGGATGACTTTTTTGACACATTGCTGGATTAAGCTTGATAATATTTTGTAGTGGACTTTTGAGTCTACATCTATGAGAGGTATTGGTCTGTAGTTTTCTTTTTGTGTACTGCCTTTGTCTGGTTTTGTTATCAGAGTAATACTGGATTAATAAGATGAGTTGGAAGGTGTTCTACCCTCTTCTATTTTTCTGAAACAGATTGTATTATTCTTCTATAATGTTTGGTGGAATTCTCCAGTGGGAGGCTCTCTGGGCCTGGAGATTTGTTTTTAAGAAATATAAAATTACAAATTAAGTTTCTTTAATGGTAATAGGACTATTCAGTTTATATACATCATCTTAGTTGAGTTTGGGTATTTTGTGGTTTTCAAGGAATTGTTGCATTTCCTCTATGGTTTTGAACTTATGAATGTGAGGTTGTTCGTAGTATTCCCTTATTATCTTCTTTAGGGCTGCAAGATCTGTAGTGACAGCCCCTGTTTTAACCCTGATATTGACGATTTGTGTGTTCTCTTTTTATCTTTGTCAGTCTTGTTAGGAGTTTTTCAATTTTATTGATTATTTCAAAGAACAAGCTTATTGTTTTATTGCTATTCTCTACTATTTTCCTATTTTCAATGTCCTTGATTTCTGCTTTTATCTCTATTATTTCCCTCCTTTTGTTTGCTTTAAGTTTAGAATGCATTTCTTTTTCTAACTTCATGAGCTAGGAACTTAGATTATTAATTTGATATCATTCCTTATTGCTAATGTAAACATCGAATGCTATAAATTTACCTCTCAGTATTGCTTTAGTTGTTTCCCACATATTTGATATAATGTATTTTTATCTCCATATAGCTCAATGTATTTAATTTTTTTTCTTTAAGTCCTCCTAATTGATCCATGAACTATATTAGGAGTTTGCTGTTTAATTTGCAAGTGTTAGAGATTTTCCTTTCATTTTTCTGTTATTGATTTCTGGTTTGATTCCATTATGGTCAGAGAGAACATGCTGAATGATTTTAATTCTTCTATATTTTTTAAGGATTATTTTATTTCCCTGGATATAGTAGAGCTTGGTGAATTTTCCATGGGTACTTGGAAAAAAGTGTATTCAACTGTTATTGGATTGTGGTGTGTTCCATATATAACATTCAGATTCTGTGGGTTGATTGCATTATTTAGATCTTCTGTGTTCTTGCTAATTATCTCAGAAGGGAATTCTTTTGTGAGAGGAGTATTGAAGTATCCAACTATAATTATGGATTTATCAGTTTCTCCATTTAGCTCTATTTTGCTTTGTATGTTTTGAGACTCTGTTGTTTGGTGTATACACATTTAAGATCATCATGCATTCCTGCTGGATTGATTCTTTTAACATTATGTAGTATTTCTCCTTGAATCTACTCATTTTCTTTGTTTTGAAGTTGACTTTATCAAATGTTATACAGCTATTCCTACTTTTAAAATTAATGTTTGTATAGTATTTGTTATTCCATCCTTTTACTTTTAACCAACCTATGTTGTTGAATTTGAAGTTTCTCATAAACAGCATATAGTTGGGTTGTATTTTTCATCCACTCTGTCATTCTTTTCCTTTTGGTTGGTGTATTTCAACTATTTACATTTAAGGTAATTATTAGTATGCTAGTGCTGTAGTCTGCATTTTTATTATTTGTTTTATGTTTGCTTCCTCTGATTCTTGTTCCTCTGTTTCTATTTTGTTGCTTATCTGTGGGTTTCTTGAACATCATTTTAAGATTCTATCTTTATTTATATTTATGGCTTTTGTGAGTTTATCTCCTTGTATAGTTTCTTGGTGGTTGCTTTAGGTATTACAGTATACATATATAATTTTTCTTGGTCTACTGGTATAATCCAGTGAAGGGCGGAAACCTCAGTTTTTCATTTAGGTCCTCTTACCTTCCCCACTTTTAATATTAATTAGTGTCTTGAATATTAGGAGGTGTTATGACTTTTGTTTCAATCATCAAATATAATTTATAAAACTCCCAAAGTATAGGACAGTCTATTATATGTGCCTCTACTTTTGCTCTTTCTGTTATTCCTTCTTCCTTCCTGGTACTCAAAGATATTTTTGTTTGGAGAACTTCTTAAACCAGTTTTTAAGGATAGGTCTGCTAATTAACAAATTCTTTTGGTTTTCTTTCATGTGAGAATATCTTTATTTCCCTTTCTTTCCCAAAGGATAGTTTCACCAGATACAAAATTGTTGGTTGATAGTTCTTTCCTTTCTGCACTTAAAAATGTTATGCCATTTCCTTCCGGCCTCCATGCTTTCTGATGAGAAATCTGTTGACATTTTAATTGGTGTTCCCCTATAGGTAATGTATTATTTCTCTCTCACTGGTTTCAAAATTTTTTTCTTTGTCTGCAGTTTTCAGAAGGTTAATTATGATGTGACTTGGTATGGGTTTCATTGAGTTTATACCATTTGGGGTTTGCTCAGATTCTTGAATCATATGTTTAGGTCTTCCATTAAATTTGGAGAACATTTAGCCATTATTTTTTCAAATACTCTTTCAGGCTCTCTCCCCCTTTATTATTTCCTTCTGATATTCTAATAACACAAATATTCCTGAAGTCCTGTTCATTTTTTTCAGTCTGCTCTCTTTGTATTGTTCAGATGGGTTGAATTCTATTGCCTTGTGCTCAAGGTTACTGATTCTACCCTCTGTCATCTGTACTCCACTATTGAGTCCATCTAGTGACTGTAATTTGTGTCACTGTATTTTAAGTTCTATAATTTCCTTTTGGTTCTTTTTTATAATATCTATTTCTTAGCTGAGACTTTCTCTTTTTTTATTTGTTTCAAGTGAATTTGTAATTGATTGTTAAAACATCTTTATGAGGGCTGCTTTAAAATCGCTGTCAGATAATACTGACATATGATTCATCTCACTGTTTGTATCAGTTGATTGTCTTTCTCATTCAAGTTATAATTTTCCTGGCTGTTGATATGACAAGTGATTTTCTGTTGTATCATGGACACCTCGTCTATTATATTAGGGGACTCAAATCCTAATAAATCCAGAATAAATCTTTAATGTGGGAGACAATCACCCCTGTTTAGATTTAGTGTGCAGCTCCTGGTCTTCTTTTGCAGGCTATGGGCCCAGTGGATGTTTTCAGAGCCTTTGCAGTGTTATCTTGGTCTGCCTGGTTTATGTGATGTTTCTTGGGCTTTCACTAGCCCCTCATGGTGCTGACTGAGGGCACAGAAGGGTTTCCACGGGTCAGATGCTGAGTGTCTCTGGGTGGGGAGGGGAGTCTCAGGCCTACAGGATCAAAGAGGCTTCTCAGTCATCCTTTTAGTGACGAGGTCCCTGCTGCTACTCCTGCCCTCTTCTCCTAGTGGGAAAAAGTAGTCCAAGGTCCATGGGGATGAAGAAGTTTCCATCTCCTGACACTTGTAGCAGGACTCTGCTTCCCTGGGGGAACAGAGAGCAATTTCTGGTCCAGGCCACTTGTTATAGTGTGAAGATCCTACTGGTTGCTCCCAGTTTTCCCTCTGCTCTGGGTCAGGGAGGGGGATCTCAGGCCCACAGGGACAAAGAGACTTCCTGGATCAGGCCATGTATTTTGTTCTCTCCTGCCTCTTCCTTCTGGCCACTCCAGTATCTGTCCTCCAGGGATGGGTCACAGGCCCTGCAGAATGGGCAGCACCTCCCTTGTTTACTTACTGTTAGTGGCGCTCGTGAGTGAGGATTGATCCCTCTGGTCAGTTCTGCTGGGATGACCTGGTGTTTTCGGCAGGACTGTTCAGCCCAGGTAAGGAATGGGCCTACCTGTGCTGCCTTCCAGTTCCAGCTTGGAAGTCAGGAGGGCTGAGTCTAGGTCACTTTGTTCTGTTGGCTGGGGCATATCAGACATTCTACTGCTGCGTTTTTCTTCAGTTCTGGCTCCCAAACAAGTATCCCTTCTTCTTACCAATTTTCAGAGATCTCCTTTTGTTGTCCCCAGCATTATTTTGAAGAATTATAGTTATAATTAGTGGGGAGGAACAAGGAGAGACAGTCTACTTCACCCTGCCTAGACCAGAAGTCTTGATTTTTACACTTATAAATGTATTTCTTCTTGTGTATTTACACTCATAGCAGCTTTACTTGTAACATCCGCAAATTGGAAACTACTTAAATCATTTCTTTGAGGAATAACTGTGACATGTTCACATTTGGGATACTACATAGCAATAAGAATGAACAAATTACAACCACAAGGAGAAATACAAGTAAATCTTCCCAACATAATGTTGCACAAAAGAAACCAGAGATAGAAAAGAATACACTGTGTGATTCCATTTCATGTAAAATGAAAAAGTGGACAGAAGTAGTCTGTGCTGTTAGAAGTCAGGCCAACGGTGACTGGGGGAAGGACCAACAAGTGTAGGGGCATAAGAAAGGCTCCATGTTGCTGGCAACATTCTGCTCTTGACCTGGTGCTGGCTACATGAATGTGTTTCATTAATCAAGCTGTATATTTGTGCCAGATGTACTTTTCTATATATATATATATACCTTATACTTCTGTGATGATTAATTTTATGCATCAACTTGACTGGGCTATGAGGTACCCAGATATTTGGCCAAACAATATCCTGGGTGTGTTTGTGAGAGGCCTTTTGAATGAGATCAACATTTAAATCAATAGTCTGAGTAAAGGAAGTTGTCCTCCCTAGTGAGGACGGACCTCATCCAATCAGTTGAAAGCATGAATAGAACAAAAGTGCTGGCCCTCCCCGAGCAAGAGAGAATTCCTCTTACCTGATTGCCTTTGAACTCGAACTGAGTTATCAGCTCTTCCTGAGTCTCCAGTCTTCTGTCCTTCCAGCTAGAGCTGCACCTGCAGCTCTCTGGTCCTCAGGCCCTCAGCTCAGACTGGCGCTAATCTGCTGGCTTCTGCTGGGCCTCTACCTTGCCAACTAACCCTGCTGATCTTGCAACTTACCAGCCTCCGTAATCATGTGAGCCAATTCCTTATGATAAATCACATATGTGTACATATATATTTGTATGTATATATGTGTATATATATAAACACACACACATATATATAAATAAATGATTTCCTATTGATTACATTTCTCTGGAGAACCCCAACTAATACAACTTCCACAAAAACATTTTGACAAATATGTATTTTCCTGGGATTCCGCAGGTTTCGATAGATGTATCAGCTAGCGTTGAGCTGGAGGAGCAGCTCTGGCTAGGAACCAGCATTTGGGAGCCATTTTGGACTTTGTTTAGCTCTTTGGTCTCAATGTCTTCAGGAGTAAAGCTGATGTTGATTTGAGCAGACCTCCTGAGCTGCTGCCATGTGCCAGACACTGTGCTGGGTGTTTACGGACTCTGCCAGGCCCGATAACACCCCTGCCAAGAAGATACTGCCAGTTCTCCTGACTCTTGATAGTTTTGTTCTATAAACCCATTACGAATACTGAATTAAAGATTATCCAGCCATTACTCCTAATGGAAACACGATCTTCGGTTCCCGTGATGTGATCCCCTTGTCACATTTTTGTCAACCGATCAATACACAACCTTTTTTGATGTGCTTAAAGACACCGTATTTAATATATATTGTTAATTCATTAACGTTGAACTCATGGCCAATAGCACTAGAACTCGTGCCTGAACACAACTTAACTAACACACATTTTCTCTATAAGGCACATCATAGCCTTCCAGCTGGGAATGTGTGTGTTGGACAACTTGGACTTTTTGCCACTCCATGCATGTCTGCAAATGACTGCCAAACTGCCCCTAGTGTTGATCCTCAGGGGACAAATAAATTTGGTGAGTAGGTAAATTCACAAATATAGAATGCATAAATAATGAGGATCAGCCGTATTCTTATCCATACTCTACAGATGCAAAAACCAAGGCTCAAAGAGGTTATGACATCATCCCCCTAGTAAGTGGCAGGGCTGCCTTTCCACAGTACAAGCCCAATTCACCACTTTCCCCCAGACTTTCCCTTGCTCTTCCTGGGCTGGGTAACCCCCGGTGCACAGGTCCAGCACAAGAACAGTTCCAAGGACAACAATAGGGATGGTGATCACAGCTCACATTTACTGAGCACGTACTATGCTAAGTGCTTTCTATGCACTGACATTTAATCTTTACAACCACCTTTATTAATCAGTTATGTGTGCTAATGTTATCACTGTAAATATGCACAGAGTGGGTAAGTGATGTGGCCAGTGTCACCTAGCTTGTAACAGTAAGATCCAGGATCCAAGTGTCAGCAGCTTAAGTACGTCCTTGGCAGGTACACTCCCCACATATCCTGGTATGTGACCCTAACCTCTACAGCAACACAGCATGCTGTGGGGAAATTACCTACTTGTCTTTCTGCTTTTCTCCAAAAGACTGTGAGTTGCTCAAGACAAAAGCCATGTCTTATTCCTCTCTGTGTCCCCAGGGTCTAGCCCAGATGCTGACATGCAGCAGGTGGTCAGCAAATGATTGACAGGCAAATAAATGAAGCAGAACATAGGCACCTCTGTCTCTCCTGGTGCCCAGCACAGGGCCTGGCACACAGTTGCTGCTAGTAAGTGTTTGCTCAAGAAGAAAGTGATCAACGCTTTTTAAGAGAAGGGTCATTTTTCAGCAAGAGAGACAGGACTCTACATTCTCAGACTGCGCCCGCCCCCCAGGCCAGGCAGGCAATGGGGCCTGTTCCTCCCCTGAGCTGCAGCCAGATACATCCTGGCTGCGAGAAAGTCCAGTTCATTAGACCCGTGTCTGCCAGCAGACAGAGTGGACAGACATGGGAGGAAATTGTTAGCAGCAAAGAGGACGGGAAGGAGGGAGGGGAAGGGCAGGAAACCAGCAATTTGTTAGAGGCAATGAAATGGAGCGAGTTACGCCTCCTGCTAAATTACCATATGTGCTAATTGTATATGCACCAGTAGTTGTTGGCTGCTGCTCATTTACATTTGATTATTATATTTGCAGTTTTTAATTGCATTTGAATATTGCTGCTGCTGGTGCTGTCAAGATCGTCATTAGCGGTCAGCAGTCCTCAGCGCCGCCTCTGCTGATGAGACGCAGATCTGCTGCCGCAGCCTTCGTTTTATCCAGAGAATGATGGCAACGGTAGTGATAATAACAGTAATGGCAATAATAACGACTACCATTCTGAGTGGCCACTGCTTTTAGGGAGCTGTCCTAGGTGCTAGTTCATAGGAAATAGTGCAGAATTTGAAGTTTAATAGAATTGGGGTTCATTCCTAGCTCAGTTTTTTACTCTAGTGTGTTTTTAGGCAAGTTATTAAACCTCTCTGATCCTCATTTTTTTACATGTAAAAACGGATAGTTTGCAGAACTGCTGGGCAGGTTAACAACAATAGGTTAAGGAGTCTGACGTGTGGCAGGGGCTTAATGAGTGATGCCTGTTACTACTCTCCTTTGCCCACAAACCCCCTATGTTTCCACTGCCGCTGACCTTGCTTAGGGCCTTACCCCCTCTCACCCAGACTGGTGCAATAGCTTCCTAACTGGTCTCTCTGCCTCCTTCCCCCCTCTTTCAGCCGATACATAGCCGGTTTTTGCTAACATGCAAATCTGGATGCATGTCTTTTCCATGTTCATAGACTTTTGATGGCTCTCTGAAGCCTGAGGACAAGTCCTAAGCCTAATCATTGGTGCACAAAGCCTCCATGAGCAGGGCCAGGCTATGGTCACGGATGGTGATGTGCTACCCGGATGCCCTTATAGGGCTGCAGTCTCGTCCCCCAGCTGCTGGGTGTTGATGGCAGACAGCCCTCAGCTCTCAGCCATGTTAGAATTGCCTTGCTAAACAGAGCTGCCTCGGCCAAGGTACCCCCTTTTATGGGCAGCCCACAGCGACCGGCTGGTCAGCGTGGGTGTGTAACGTCCGGGCCCCTTCACCCCAACTCAGGATCACTCTGAAGAGCTGTCCAGCTTCAGAGCACCCCATGGGGTCATCTGAGGCTTCCCTGAGATTGCAGCAAGGCCACTGTTCCCTCTGCTCAACTCTGCCTCCCTCTCCCTGCTGACGTTGGTCCCTAGGGCACTCCGTGATTAGCCCCCGAAACCTCCTTCTTGCTAATTTCTCACCTCAGTGTCTGCTCCTAAGAAACCAACTTGCCACACAGCTGCTTCTCCAGATTTGTCCCCACCTCTCCTGACACGTGCCAGATGTCTGTCCTTCCCAAATATGCCACTTACATCCCAGTCCCCTGCCTTTCCTCGTGCTCCTCTGCCTTCCCAGAAGGCCCTGTCAAACTTCACAGCCCAGAGAGCTCGTCCTCCGCTAGCAGGGCTCAGAGCAAACGCTGCTGCCTCCGGACGCCTCTCCTGGTCATTCCGGGCAGAGTTAAGGGCCAGGTGCTCCGTGCCCGGCAAGGCCTGTGTGTGTCCCTCTGAGCACTGACCTCTGGCCTGCAATCTCCTGCTCAGCTGTCTGCTCTCCACACCAGCTGTGCGCTCCTTCCGGCCACATCTCGAGCACCTCAGCGCCCAGCTGGGGTCCAGTACACTGCAGAAACTTAGCAAATTTCTGTTTAATGTATGAAATCCAGCCCTGCCCAGTGCTCATGACACTTGGCAAGCTTGTTGCTAATTTGCACCATTAGGGTGACTGAGAGGGTGAAGCATTTGGCAGCTATCTCCCTTTTCCACTTAATCTAGACTTGAAGAAAGTTTTATGAAGCTGCACATCTTAGGATGCTTGGATGTGTGTGCATGTGCACACACGTGTGTATGTTTGCACGTGTTTTCCCTGGGAGGACAAGAGCATAAGAAGCTGGTCAGTGTGACTTCATCCCCCAGCTGTACTCCTGGCTTTGCACATTGGGCTGCTCTGTGTGGCACCGTCTTGCCCCATCCCTGTCCTGCCACGCCCCCAGGTCTGGCTCAGCCAGCGTCTTCTCCAGTAGCCCTCCCTGACCTCTGTGAGCAGGGTTAGCGACGCCAGGCTCTGTGCTGCAAGGCCCTTCCGAGCACCTGCCCTTCTGTTCTGCCCTGAAACGGGCTGGTGCATCTCTCTCTGAGGGTATCCTCCTGAAGGCAGAGGCGCAGCCTCCAGCCCTCTTCCCGGCATGTGGCACCCTGCCTGGCTCTAAAGGTAGAAGGAATGCGGGAGGAGACGGGTTTTGGAAGTTAGAATGAAAGTAATGCGTATTGAGCGTTTGTCTGCTCTGTCCCTGGCAGTGCTCTGAGAGCTTCACGAGTGTTAACTCATTAATTCCTCACATAATCGTAAGAGACAGCACTGTCACTCTCCCTGCCTCATGAAGACAGAATGAGGAAACCGAGGTCCAGAGATGTTGGGTAACTTGAGACCCACAGATTTCAGTGGCCTGATGTCGGGGCCTGGGCTCCAAACCACAGAGCTGCCCGCCTCTGCTGCACCCTGTGGCCATCCGCTCGGTGAACATACGCTTCCTGAGCACCTACTATGTGGCAAGCACAGCTCTAGGTGCCAAGAGCATTCTGGAGAAGAAACAGATACAAAAATTTCTGTCCCCATGGAGCGTGCTCTCTAAATGACCTAGATAGTAAATAAAATGGTAAGCATAAAAGTAAATATATCAGGTGTTGATCGGTGCCATAAAAAAATACAGAAGATGGGTGGGTAGATTTTTGAGGCTTGCAATTTTAGATGAGGTGGCCAGGGAAGGTTTTCTTGAGAAGGTGTCATTGAGTGAAGACCTGGACGAGAAAGGGAGGTTGCCCTGTAGACATCTGGGACAAGAGATTCTAGGAAGAAGGTGTAGCAAGTGCAAAGGCTCTGGGGCAGGTGCCTGAGGAACAGAGGCTGGCAAGCCGGGAAGGAAGTGAGCAAGGCAGATGAGGTTAGAGGGGTGACAGGCGGCAGGTCACATGGGGCCATGTAGACCACTGGTGGGAATTTGGCTTCACCTCTGAGTGAGATGGGAGTTTGGGTGGGCTGAGAAAAGAGGAGTGAAATGACCTGGCTGGGGCTTGAACATGACCCCTCGCAGCTGCGCTGTGGATGCACTAACAGGGCAAGGGCAGAATTGGACTAACTAGGCAAGAGGCTGCCACAGTCACTCAGGAGAGAGGATGGAGATTCGGACCAGGGTAGAAGCTGGGGACGTGGTGAGAAGTGGCTGGATTCTGGATACACCAAAGAGAGAGACAACAAGGTTTCCTCACGGATTAGGTGTGGGTGGGAGAGACACCAAGGACCACTGATGTTTGGGGTGCACGTGGGAGAATGGAGCTGCCGCGCTTGACATGGGGGTGCCTTTGGGAGGAGAAGTCCTGGGAGAGGTCAGGCTCAGCTTTACGCATGGAAGTTTAAGACAGGAAGGCAGGGAGCAGATCCTGCAAGCCCAGAGAGGCCGTGGAACCCAGTAAAGTGAACACACGCCAGCAACAGTTGTTGAGAGCTGGGTGCGTGTCAGGCACTGCTCAAATTATGTTGGTATATTTGATCAAATAATTCTCTCACAACCGATGAGGTATGAGCTATGATTATCGCAATGTGCTGAGGGGAAACTGAGACTTGGGACGGTTCCATAATCACATGGTGGGTAAGTGAAGAGCCAGGCCTTGAACCCAGGCATTGTCCTCCCTGCACTCTCAACTCTGACACTGTGTCACCTCTTAATGTCATCACAATTTTTGTCTTTGTTCTCTGACTTGATCCTCACAACACCAGTAACTAGCAGTTACACAGCACCTGACTGTGCTCTAAGCGCCACTCTGAGTGTTTCTGCTTGGTATTCTCAGTGAGCACAGGGAGGTGAAGTAACTGAGCAAAGTCACACAGCCAGTGACAGAGGAGCTGGGACTTGAACTCAGGAGGTCTGACCACAGCCCACATTCTTCCCCATGACATTGCTTAAATGAGGTGGGAGCCACTGCGGCGTTTGAGCGGCAGAGTGCTATGACATGAGGCCAAAGGGTCTCCCTGGCTGCTGTGTGGAGAAGAGACTGCAAGAGCCCAGGGGTGGAAGCAAGGAGACCCGTAGGGCTGATGACGGTAGCCAGAGAAAATGGTTATGGTGGAGCAGGGAGGAGCTGCCATGTTCTGGACAGTGCTCTGCATTCATTCACTCACTCAATGCATTCATTACCCATTTGTTCATTTGCTGGGTGTCTGCTCCTTGCTAGGTGGGGTCAAGGCAGGCCCAATCCCCATCCACACAGCTCCACCGCACCAGGAAGGGAGACAAGAAACACACATTACAGGGTCCAAGGAGCCTGATCCGTGTGCCCAGAGCCAGCTCGGCTAGCACCAGGCTGCAGGGACACAGACAGAGTCAGGCGCTCTGGTCAGACAGGAGGCAGGGGAGGCCTTCCTAGGGCACAGGACGTCTGACTGTGGCCTTAAAGCTTGCCAAGCAGTGGAGGCCCATTCAGACAGGCAGGACACCTGGTGCTGAAACCTGGCTGAGCGTTCAGAGACCAGGTGACACTCTGAGTCTGCAGCAGAGGACACGCTGGGGAATGCAATGGGGCAGGGGAAGGCTGGGGCCAGGGGGAATTCTCTGAAGAACGCTCAGTGTGGGCGTGTGCTCCTCCAAGTACCAAACCCCTCCCAGCTCCGTGCCCCCAGCCCCCACGGCCCGGACCACCTCAGGCCCGTCCTGGGAGCCCCAGCTCGGACACCCTGTCAGTAGTTTTCAGTCTGCGATGAAACTTGATGTTAACTAAATTCCACACGCGTCTATGAAAGACGGCCTCTGGCTTAAAAGACGTTAAACTTATGAGGTGAAACGTCTGCGAATTCCCTGTGGTGATGAGAGGCCCGGGTCACTGTGTGGTCTGGGAAGGCCACGTCCTCTCTCTGGCTCTGTATCTACATCTCTAACGTGGAGCTCTCGGGAGACCAAACGTCACCTCCGGAGGTCAAGTCCCACAACTTCCTGCAGCTCCTCTCAGAGTGACGACAACAAAGTGACCATTCACGTTCAACAGAGCCCGAGGGGCAGCTGTGTCTTGTGCGTGGCCTGTGCTCTGTGTATCGGACTCCTTTCGACAACGCTCCAGGAGACACAAACTGCCCAAGAGACATGAGTGTGTATGTCCACCTGGACAAGAATGTTCACAGAAGCTTTACTCATATGCAACCCAACTGCCCATCCGCAGGAGGATGAATAAATGAATTACAGAATTTCCACACAGCAGAATAGTATACAACAGTGAAAAAGAATAAACTTATGATATAAAATAGTATATTAATGACATTACGAATCTCAACAATATTATGTTGAGTGAAAGAAGCCAAGGATAAAAGAATATTCTGTCATTCCATTCATGTTAAGAAGAAAAGGCCACACAAATGTCTAGTGACAGTGACTAGAATGGCAGTAGCCTCTTGGAGGGACACTGGCTAGGAAGGGGCATGAAGGAACCTCTGCTAATGTTCCATATCTTGATTTGGATGGTTGTCACTGAAGTGCGTGACATGTAAAAAATGTGCTGAGCTGTATGGTTAAGACTAATTCACGTTGCTGTATGTATGTTACCTCAACAAAAAAATAAAATTTAAGAAACCTATGAGGTGAATATGAATTAGCAGAAAAAGAAAATCAGATGGTTGTGATGATCTCAAAATAACACAAAAGCTTTGCAGCTGCAAGCTATAAATCTTGTCTTTTATACACCAAACACTATTAGTTTTCCTATGTACAATTACAACTTGATACATAGGACACAGACCTGTCCTCTTCCCCCAGATCCTGAACAGGCAGGCAGGATTCCTTTGCTATGTGCTCTCAGAGGATCGCGTTCATTTTCTTCAGAGCATTCATCTCAGTTTAAAGCAACACCATTATGCTGATTATTCAATTAGCGTCAGTCTGCCACACTGGGCTATGAGATCTAGGTTGATGTCTGATTTTAAACTTTGTGGAATTCCCAATATCTAGCTAAGTGCCTAATGTGAAGGGGGAGATCAATAAATATTTTTTTTTAGTGAATAATGGCAACTAGTATTAAGCTAAATGAAAGGTTTGTTGAGGATAACTCAAAAGAAAAACCAAGATCATAACATCCATTTTATTTCATGAGTCTTATTCCTTACTTTTATTTTTTACAACCTTACAAAATGTTGTCAAATAACGTAGCACCTGTGAGGTCAGAAAATAAGACCTGGCTCCAGTCAAGTCCACTAAACCCATTCAGTTTATATTCTGGGTACAGTTAAATTAAGCTAGAACTTAATAACAGAAAACCAGACAATCCCCAAATGTTTGGAGATTTTAAAATATACTTCTCAAAAATGAGTAACAGTGGAAATTGTCTCAAGATAATTTGAGCTGAATGATAATGAAAATATGACATATTAAAACTTGTATATTGAAATAAAGCAATGCTGAGAAGAAAATTATAGCCTATTAGAAAAGGAAAAAATGCTGAAAATCAATGATGCATGCATACATCTAAAGAAATTAGGAAAAGAACATTAAAAACTACAAGTTAGAAAATAATTTTTAAAGGGCACAATGAATAAAATAAAAAAATATATACAATACAGAAAACCAATAAATCCAAAAGTTAGTTCTCAGAAACCACTACCAAAATTAACATATGAAGAAATAGAAAATCTGAGTAGTCCTATAACTATGAAAAAATTCCAAACATTTTTCTAACTTCTGGAGATTTCAGATGAAAAAGCCACCATGCTTGCCCAAGAGAAACACTCAGCCTCAAACAAATGTCTGGTTGGAGCCCGAGTTGGTGTTGTGCAGCTTTATTCAGACACAGTTGGAAGGAGATCACTGTAGGCAAAGGGAGCAACACAAGCTCTCCCCAGGAAGCAATGGAGCACGTGGGTGAGCCCTGCACTGCTGGGGGCTTCCCAGGGGCTCCCTGAAGGCACCACTGGAAAGAGTTGAGGCCAAATTGTGTAGAGCCTGGTAAGTTCAAATGAGAAAATATATGGTGGGGGGAGCAGGAGGAGTGGGGGAGGGGGAGAGAGAAGAGAGAAGAAGGAGGGAGAGAAAACAATTAGATAGTTTAACAGTTATATGAATGACAACTGACTTCTCACTAAGAACAATGCAGGCTGGAAGACATTAGAGCAAAGTTTTAATGTACCGAAAGAAGTATACAGCAACTGAAACTACAGTCAGTGAAAATATCATTTATAAATAAAGGTGAAATAAAAACATTCCCAGACAAAGGCTAAGAGAATTAATCTCCAGCAGATCTGTATATAGGAAATGCTAAAAAATATAAATTAAAAGAAGGATGCCAGGAAATGGTACCTGATGAAAGACCAATCTACAAGAAGGAATGAACAGCATCAAAAAGAATAATATATGGGTAGATATAGAATATTTTAGTATAATATATATGTAAAGTTTTAAAGTTATTAACTATTTAAAAATGAAATGATGGAACTTAGAGTATATGTGGAAACATACTATCAGATAGTTTATCATACACAAATCAATAAACATGATTCACCACATAAACAGAAGCAAAAACAAAAACCACCACATGATCATCTCAATAGATACAGAAAAAGTATTTGATAAAATCCAGCACCCTTTCATGATAAAAACCCTCAACTAGGTGCAAAAGGAACATGCCTCAAAATTATAAAAGCCATATATGGCAAACCCACAGCCAGCATCGTACTGAATAGGGAAAAGTTGAAAGCATTTCCCCTAAGAACTGGAACAAGACAAAGGTGCCCTCTGTCACCACTTCTATTCAACGTAGTCCTGGAAGTCCCAGATCATTCTGAATTAGGGTGGGCCCTAATTCCAAGAAGTGTTTTTATAAAAGACAAAAGAAGAAGAGGAGGATAAGCAGAAAGTCCCCTAAAGATGGAGGCAGAGATTGAAGTGGCACAGCCACAAGCCAAAGAATTCCCAGAGCCACCTGCCAGGACCTGGAGAAGGCCGGGAAGGACCCACCCTAGAGCACTCAGCCGGAGCACAACCCGCTGACACCTTGACTT